>NC_054538.1:34437007-34737216 GCF_017654505.1 Polyodon spathula | reverse complement strand
AGAGAGAGGAGAGAGGGAGAGAGAGAGAGAGAGAGAGAGAGGAGATGAGAGAGAGCGGGGAGGGAGAGGGAGAAGAGAGACGAGAGGAGCGAGAGAGAGGGGGAGAGGGTAGCGAGGGGAGGAGGGGAGAGGGAGAGCGAGAGCGAGGAGATGAGGGACCCCCCCCAGAGGGGGGGAGAGCGAGAGAGAGGGAGAGAGAGGGAGAGAACCGGAGAGAGAGAGAGAGCGAGAGAGAGAGAGAGAGAGCGAGAAGGGAGGGCAGACCTCACCTGATTGGTACCACATGAGGAGAGGGATCTGACGTCTCCCTTGCTGTGTACCCTTCTGAAGCAGGGAGCGGAGGATGAAGAGTCCTGGAGAGGAAGATGGCAGAGAGAGAGATAAGATTCCTGCTGTGATGAGAGAGGAGAGGGAGATAGACGGAGATCGGATTATAACAGAGAGGTTTCTGTTGGGGCCTGAGGAGACGGGGATAAGAAAGAGCGTTTCAAGAGGGAGGAGACTGAGGGAGGCGGCGGATATCGAGGCGTAGAGCAAGAGCGAGAGAGGCTGAGGGAGATGGGAGAGAACGAGAAGAGAGAAAGAGCGAGAGCGGAAGGACGGAGAGCAGAGGGAGTTAAGAAGAAGGCGCCTGAAGAGAGGGCGCCTCAGAGCAGTGGAGAGAGAGTCTGATCCATTGAGCAGCGTGACTTCAAGAACAAGAGTACAAGCGCAGAGAGAGGCCGGCCGAGAGCACAAGACGATTTTACGCTTTTATGCGAGCACTGGGCGTGCGAGATAGGGTAGTGAAGAGCCGAGGAGTTTGCTCTCCTAGAAATCTGGGAGAGAGGGAGAGGGAGAGAGGGAGAGGGAGAGGGAGAGAGGGAGAGAGAGAGAGAGAGAGGGAGAGAGAGATGAGAGAGGGAGAGGGAGAGAGAGGGAGAGAAAAAGAGAGAGAGAGAAGAGAGGAGAGAGCGGGAGAGGGAGGAGAGAGAGAGAAAGAGAGAGAGAGGGAGAGAGAGAGAGGGAGAGGGAGAGGGAGAGAGAGAGAGAGAGGGGAGGGAGGGAGGGAGAGGGAGAGGGAGAGAGGAGAGAAGAGGGAGAGGGAGAGAGAGGGACTTTAGCGAGCGGAGAGAGGGAGAGGACGAGCGGAGAGAGGAGAGGAAGAGCGAGAGAGGAGCGAGGGAAGAGGGAGAGGACGGGAGAGAGGGAGAGAGGGCACCTGAAGTTTTTTTGAGGCGAAGAGAGGAGCGAGAAGAGCAGACGAGAGAAGCGAGAGGGATTGAGGGACCGAGAGAGGCGAGAGCCGAGAGGGGAGAGCGAGAGACGAGAGAGGGAGAGGAGAGAGAGGGAGAGGAGAGAGAGAGAGAGAGGAGGGAGAGGGAGAGAGAGAGAGAGATAGAGGATGAGTGGTGAGGAGAGGGAGGAGAGAGAAAGAGAGAGAGGGAGAGAGAGAGAAAGAGAGAGAGAGGGAGAGGGAGGAGAGAGAGGGGGAGAGAGGGAGAGAGAGAGAGGGAGAAGGAGAGAGAGAGAGAGAGAGAGGAGAGGAGAGGAAGAGAGAGGAGAGAGAGAGAGAGAGAGAGAGAGAGAGAGAGAGAGAGCGAGCAGAGAGGGAGAGGGAGAGAGAGCGAGATCGAGCGAGAGAGGGAGAGAGGCGCAGAGAGGGAGAGAGAGAGAGAGGAGAGAGAGGGAGAGAGAGAGAGAGAGAGGGAGAGAGGGAGAGAGGAGGGAGAGAGAGAGAGAGAGAGAGAGCGGGAGAGGGAGAGAGAGAGAGGGAGAGAGAGAGAGAGAGGGAGAGGGAGAGGGAGAGGGAGAGCGAGAGCGAGAGAGAGAGGGAGAGAGAGAGAGGGGAGGGAGAGAGAGAGAGAGGGAGAGAGAGAGGGAGAGGGGAGAGAGGGGAGAGAGAGGGAGAGGGAGAGGGAGAGAGAGGAGAGAGGAGAGAGAGAGAAGAGAGAGAGGAGAGAGGGAGAGAGAGCAGAGGAGAGGGGGAGGAGAGGAGAGGGAGAGGGAGAGAGAGAGAGAGAGAGAGAGAGGAGAGAGAGAAGAGAGAGAGAGGAGAGGGAGAGGGAGAGGGAGAGGGAGAGAGAGAGAGAGAGAGAGAGAGAGGGAGAGAGAGAGAGAGAGAGAGAGAGGGAGGGAGAGGGAGAGGGAGAGAGGGGAGAGAGGAGAGAGGGAGAGGGGGAGAGGGGGAGAGGGAGAGAGAGAGAGGAGGGGGGGAGAGAGAGAGGAGAAGAGAGAGAGGGAGAGGAGAGAGCGGGAGAGGGAGAGGGAGAGGGAGAGGAGAGGGAGAGGGAGAGGGAGAGAGAGGAGAGAGGAGAGCGAGAGAGGGAGAGGGAGAGGAGAGAGGGAGAGGGGAGAGAGGGAGAGGAGAGAGGGAGAGAGAGAGGGAGAGCGAGAGAGGGAGAGGGAGAGAGGAGAGGGAGAGGGAGAGGGAGAGAGAGAGAGAGAGAGAGAGAGAGAGAGAGACAGAGAGAGAGATCGATCATGTTTACATACAGTTCAATGCTTTCTTAAAGTGAATAACATTTCTTCTTGAATCAATAATCTTGTTCTGGGGATGGGGGCAATAAAAATGTTAACTGCATAAATAATGAGTGGCTCTGTTGGTTGTGTAGAATGACCTCACATTAAACAACCAACATTTCTTTCATTAACAATCTTAACACTAGGCAGTTGAAAAGCTTTTGATAATAAAGTTAGAATGTTAACTGAACAGGAAATGCACTATAAATTAGTGAAATATTACACCAGACCAGGAAAAGGACATACACAAGACTGCAAAGTATGAAGCGTTGCTGCAGATTTATAATAAATATTTTAACAAAAACACTTTACAAAACTAAACGCATGACGGACAAAACAAACAGACAAAACAAAACAGTGAACCAAAACAAAAGTACCGTGCTCGTTTAAAATCCAGCATGGGTAGCAATTGTTTATATTTTTAACCCTGCATCTCTCATTCTCATTCCACCTCTGAATACCCAACCTTGATGAGTTGCTGATCCACACTTTTATACAGTTGTGCCTGGACTCGATTGCTTGTTAATAATTCAATCGAGCTCAGGCACATTCTGCACGTGAAGTGAATTTGGTAGGAAAGGTAATTCCTCCTTCCCTGCCAACCTAAAATTATTGTACACATCAAGAATTCACTTTAAATAATAAGAACACATAAGACAAAATAAACAAAATATGCACAATAATAATATAAAAAATATAAAACTCTAAAATAATTTAGTTGCAATTTAACAGAATCTTTTATTCACATTATACAGGCAATGCTAGAGACCTCGCTAAGAGGACCCAACAAATATATAAATTAGTATATTGCAGCTCTCTTCATTAACATATTTTCTCTTAGCACATACAAAAAAATGTATCCTTTGTGAATTGTCGCAACGGAAATGCAAATTGCAGTATGTTTGCGCTGCGACTGGCCCATCTTAGTACATCTACCCCCTCAGTAGTTTAAACATCTGAGTCAGGTCAATGCTGTCTTTCTACAGTAATATACAGTACTCCGTATCCATACTTGTCTTCCTCATTCATGTTATTGTTGGACTCACAAGTAGAATCTGGATACCTGATTGTGACCCAATTGAAAATGACATGCCTCAGTTTGCATTGTATATTTGTATCTATAACAAAAACAATGTCAATGTAAAAAAAAAAACAAGTCAGAAAAACGCAACAGCCGTTTAAAGTGGTGATATCAAACACAAAAGCCCAAGTTAGGAGAAGCAATTGGGGCAACCTTGTCAAGCATCAAGCAAATAGGCACACTTGGAAAGGTGCTGGGGCCCAACATTCACACAATTATTGCTTCTAACTTAGCTTCTTTTTTTGATCGCTCCACTTTACACTGAAATGCTCTTTGTACAACCTCAAGGGGATTGTGACCATTCCCTTATCAGCTCAAAAGTTACATTTACAACAAAAAACATTGACAATGCACAACCAAAAAAAGGCTCCAACACCCCAGCCCTTGCACTCGTTGCCATTATTGGTCTTGTTCATCATCTTCATTGTTGGATATATATTGCTTCATGCTCCTTCAGGTATTCTTGTATGTATGGGCTAAATGTCCGTCCATGTATGCCTTGATCTACTTGTGCCTTACCTGCATGTTGTCCATGTGTCTTCCCAAAGCATACTTGTCTGCGCCTGTGATGACGCCTCTCCCATTCCGTCTGTCTTTCTCTCTGTAGTAGTGCTTGTAAGGATAACCAAGAATACTTCAGTCTGTGTTGAGCACTTTAATGGCACATATGTGTCTCAGCATCTTTATTCTGGTTAAACCCAGCTGATAAGGGAATGAGCATTTCAGTGTAAAGTGGAGTGATAAAGTGGAGCGATAAAAAAAAGAAGCCAAGTTAGCAGCAACAATTGTATGAATGTTGGGCCCCAGCACCTTTTCAATTGTGCCTATTTGCTTGATGCTTGACAAGGTTGCCCCAATTGCTTCTCCTAACTTGGGCTTTTGTGTTTGATACCATCACTTTAAACGGCTGTTGCGTTTTTCTAACTTGTTTTTCTACATTGACATTGTTATAGATATCACTTCTTTTTTTACTTCATAAAATAATGAATAAAGTGAGGGAATGATATTTGAGAATGTGTATGGTAAACAAACAGACAGAAAAGACAAGAAAGTAATAAGTAGAGTGATATAACAGAAATAAGAAAAGTAAAATAATGGTAGAAGGGACTTTTGGACAGTATTGAAAGTGTAAACATTGTATTCTTTTAGTTGCAAATGTACATCCAGGAGTCTATTTTGCTAGGTATTCATATATTGATATTTACATAGGTACAAAACTACAATGTTATGAATGAATAGAAAGGTACATATGCATGCCAGTGCTAAAGGGTAGTATACTTACACATTTTAATGCTGAAAAAAACATTACTCTTCTTGTATAAAGGTGTTATAAACTTAGGCCAATGTAAGGTATTTGTAAAGCATTAGCTCTCTTCATGAAAGGCCATACCCATGTCCTTTGCATTTGTTGGCCATGGTTTGACTTCAGTGAGTGCATCATTTGCATGCACCCATTTTCTAGTTGCACCCACAGCAAGAAGAGACACATAGTGTCCTGAAGTAACACTCTGTCCTTGGTGTATGATAATGGAAGATAATTGGTAATTCCTGGTGTCCACAGTAATTTTGCTCTTCTGCGCAGCAGTACACTTTGCATTGTGTCGATTTGTAATGGTCCCATCTGGTTTGATTCCCAAAGCACAAGTTGGAGTGCAATCATTCTTCCTGCTGACTGAATAAGTTCACATTTCATGATTGAAGTTTTGCATTGCCTACATTTGCACCCCAGAATCGTTGCCCATTTGTCATTTCTATGAATGAGTTCTTCCAAACACATGGAATCTGTACCAGCAGGTACATATAGAGGGTAAACACCTGTCAGTTTGATGAACAGTAGGTAAGTCTAGTACATAGAATGTCATGACTTATTGTGACTGAAACCATGTGAGATACTTCAGGACAAATTTCAGACAATTTGGTGAGAAACTGCAACATCTAAGAAGTGACAAATATCCACAGTAGTTAGAGATGCAGTAGATGGCAAGTGATCATGGTTCTGAACCAAGCTCCTGATAGCCTCTAGTTTACTGTGTTTTAATGAATCCTTCAGAGGCTGCAAGTGAAGAAGGCACTGCTATGTTGTATTTGCATAGCATGAGGTGAAATTTGGGTTGCTCAAGCCTCTGGATGTCTAACTACAAGTGTTCTCTTAGAAGATTGAGATTTTTACTGTTCCTGAACATTAGTGATGGCTCAGTGAATGAAATGCACTTAATCTTTTACCTTGTGTCCCTTGTGCATGTTGGTCTCTTTCAAGCTTTTCAACTTAGGGCAATAAATCCCTCTGAGTCTATTGTACTCTGCAACTGCAGTCTGAGGTGACTTAATGCAGGTGGGGTCAAAAAGTTGATAAGGTAGATCACTTAAGGATATAACTCTGGAAAGTGCAACAAAACTATTGTTTATTGTTTTATATTTGTGTATATGACAACGTGACCATTCATGTTGTATTGTTTTGCAGCGTGGATGGGAAGCCCCATCCATATTAAAAACTCGTGTAGAAGGTGGCCATCTCCTGAATTAAGTGATTAATTTGTTGCTAATCGGGAGATGGTCACCTGCATAAATACCGGCAGCACTCTCAGTTCCGGGTGGGTTGTTCGAGAGGCAGAATTAGAGCGGAGAAGAGAGAAGAGAGAAGAGAGAAGAAAGAAGAGAGAAGAGAGATTAATTTAAAAAAAAGACCAAGGAACAGTGAAGCCACTTGCCCAGCCTGTCCTTGGGTTTTGTTATTGTTTGTGCGAGATTTGTTTTGTTTAAACCTTTTACTTTCTTGCTCTGTGAGCAGTGTTTATTTTTGTTTAAACATTTTATTTATTTTGTATTTAAATGGCGCGCCGCATCTTTTTGAACTGCAGTTACCTGACCTGTGTGTGCTTCCTCCTTCTGGTCTGACGTCACCGCAACGCCATTTCCCGCCATAGCTCCCTATGAAATATTCGGATACAAGCAAGCCCTGTATGAAGCTGATTTGATATGAATCATATGCAAAGTTTGAAATGTATGCATGTTTTCAGTACCAAACAATAATAATGAGAAAGTGTCTTCGAATTCAATTAGTTAACATGTCTGAGAACTTTATGTCGGCTTTTTTGCATAGCTAAATATATGTATTCCTCTCTGCATTTAAATAATTTATTTATTTATACCTAATACATTTTACTTTATTTATTTTTAATTAAACGAGGACCTACAGTTTATCAGAGATCAAAAATTTAGACAAGGAACCTACATGCCACTCTTGTGTACAATTCCATTCTATGGTATTTACCAAACAGGAAATAGAGCATTTCTAGAATCGAGCAGAACCTTCAGGTGTTTTAGTGAAAGCTGGTCGGGCATGGATGTAAGCTTAAAAAATGAATGCATTTCAACAACAACGCAGTGGCACAGCGGGCTAAAGCTGTGTGCTCTTCAAGGACATCATGTTGCAAGTTAAAACAACAGTAATTAAAAAAAAAAAGTGCTGTTTTAAAACATTAATAAATTGTTTAATATAAATGGTGTGGATATCAAATTGCTTGCGATCCCTGGTTTATTTTGACGTTGACCATCATGTGGAATCACATTTGGTAGATGTCCAGTTATTTAGCTTTTCTGTTTGAAAAGTCGCTACACATGCTTAAAAAACTAAAAAGTAAGAAGAAGAAGAATTTTACCTTAGTTTGATGACTTATATCTCATTGTGTATAAGAGGTATTGACTTTTTTTTCACATTTGATGTAAGAAAGTTTGTATGAGGAGCTACTGTTCCTCTCAATTACTAGCTGTGGTTGTGTTGCACTTATTGTTTTTCACATATTTTGTATGTTCTGTATTTGTGTGTACATGCAATTATATATATTTTTTTCACATTATATCTTGAATTGGTTGTGAACGTTGCATAAAAGCAAAATATTAAATTGCATATTTTAAAGCAGGAATCCCATAAAGGTCCAGTTAGGAACTAATTGTATTGTCATTTGCTTTGTAGTAGCTGGGAAATGAGAATAAACGCACAAATATAAAAGACAAGGTCATCACAGATAAGATAGAAAAGCACTAAGAAAAACAATGAGAAATGAGTCAGAGGGCAAACAAGAAAAAGCACAACGTAGCAGCAGCACACGATGGATTCAGGACAACAGGGAATGTGTAAGAAGTTCGATTTATTCTGAAAAATAATTAATCTTCAAGTAAAGTCAATCAAAAAGAATTTATTCAGGAATCAAAAATGCAAACAGGTACATAGCAAGTCAAATATGATACATCAGTGATCTCACACACAGGCCTCAGTCGATGGTGTTCAGAGCTGGCATCAGTGTAGATGTTATTTACTTCTGAGCCCCGAAAGTACTTCGTTGTCGACACAGCTATATAGCTAGCTTACATAATTTCCTTAACCTAATTTGGTCTTATTTCCCTAGCATGATGCATAGTGTGAGAAAAAACACATTACAATTGGTTTTCTTCACTTTACCAATGTCAGCATAAACTCAGAAAACAAGAAGCTACATTTAAGAACAATGATATGAATTCTGCTCAATTCTCACAGACAGCATAGTGCTATACCTACACATCACAAGGTCGATCCACAAGGCTGGTGATTGCAAACTGGTGATGTACACCAGCTACAGGTATGTACAGCTTAATTTGCAGAGTTTATTAACTCTGCATTGATTCAGAGCTTACATTAAACTCAGAAAAATCACACAATGTTTACAGACAGTTTCAATGAAGCATAAGTAACAGGTTGTATAATGAAAAGGAACAATGTGTAAACTGCTCCACACAAGGCGCGTGGTTATCAGAAAACACTTACATGTTCCAATTGTATAGTGTGTTATTATGCATTTTGTGACACGCACAAGTTATAGCATATCACTGTTAACAAAAGTAAATGGTTTTAGAACCGGTTTTAATTGGTTTGATTGATTATGGCTCAAAACAGCTTATTAAGCAGAAACAAAACTTTTATCATCCATAAAGCTGCACAAAAGCCAGTCACTTCAACATGGGTGTATTTCAGGCCACATGCCAAGGTAAAGAGCTATAAGGTCAGGGAAGCAAGAGTTTTAAAAGCCTTACAAGTGAGAATGGCAGATGCATTACAATCAAACAAATGAAGCAAATAAAAGAAAGAAGAAACAACAAAACAGGATGTGGCCAAATAGAATAAATATAGGAAATCAATGGAATATAGGACTAAATTGCTGAGAGCGCATGACTGATTAAAACAAAACTATGTTCAGTGGCAGACCAGCAGCCTGGTTATAGTCTGCAATCTGCCAGCATGGGGTTTCTTTAAAGGTGACTGGACTGGACTCTAGTTCTGTTTTGTGAACTGGAAGATTAAGCGCGAGCCTTAGCTTATGAACGGGAAAGCCTGAGGAGAGCTGTATTTCCAAGATCAAGGAGGATCCTGTCAGTTTTAAAGCAAATCTTCTTTCATGCAGTAATGATTTTATAGGATTCCTTTAAAAGTAGGACACATTTTAAGCTGGTTGTGGTTGTGGCAGGACAGAAGCCCTGCTGCTGTAAATAGTGTCATTTGTCTGGGAGATAGAGTAAGTGGTGTTTAGATGAAAGCTGTGATTGTTGTAATGTTTTTTGAGAACTTGGTCAGTGAAGGCGAATGCCCAGCTTGACGTCAAAATTATTTTGTGTATCCTTTTATTTTGGCCCTTGTGCCTGTGCATTTGTTCCTGTTTTTTTGTTTTTTTTGTTTAACCTTTTACAATCCATTTATTCAACACCTGTCAGGCACATCAGGTCCAATTTATTTTCACACATGCTGTTTATTTTACAAGCGCTGTTTAAAAGTAATTTTATTCAAAGTAAAGCAGGTTTAAAAGGCACTGCATATCAACGGGACACTTAGTACTGCATTTCCATCCCCGCCCCACTCCTTGTTCACTGTATTTATCACATACCTCTTCATAGTCGTGCATATTGATAAAGATCCAAGCCTTTATTTTATTACTATAGCATCTCAAAAAGCTTGGCAAATGTCTGTGATATTCTTTAAGTGCTGGCTGTGGAAGTAGCTATCTTGTTTGTTTATGTCCGTGTTAGGTCTCTGGTGCAAGGGACTATGTGTATTGCTCAGATCTGCCCCTTTATAATGTTTTTATTTTATTTTTTTCCGGCTTTTCTCGGCTCTTATCGGTCTCACTCGGCCATTGAAAGGTTTACTTGGCTTTTTCCGGAGAAAAAACAATCAGAGATCTGTGCTTGATGTCTTTTTGATGTCGGACCGAGTCCGACATCGGACCGGAAAGGGTTAATAAAGTGCGCAACAGCAATTCACTGCAGCTTCTGTCTCTGAGTCTCTAATTCCTGCCGGTAACATCTTGGGCCACAGCGCTATCCTGTCACAGGTGGTGTCAGCAGTGAATGTCACTGATCCTGCCGAGTCAAGGTAGGATAGGCAATGAGCAGTTGGCTGCCATGATGTGCAGTCAGAAGAACCCGTCTGCGCTCCAGTCATCCTGTACATGCATGCCAGGTCCCCTGTTGCCATTTCTCTGGCCCTTTGAGATAGTGCCGAAGATGACTGTGGACCAACCCCCAAACAGAAGAGGAATCAGACGGAGATAATGAATGGACCGGCTGTGGAATTCTGAGGGGGAGGATATGTGATAGGGAGGACCCTGTTGCTTGTTCAGCAGTGCTGTTACTTTAGTAAACAGGAAGGCTTGCCCAGAGCTGATTGGGAAGTCCTGATTGGCTGGAGGGGCGTGCCCCGGGGAGCTTACGCCTGTTTTGTATACACCGAGGAGAGCGTCCACTCCAGAGGAAATAATTACTACACAAAACCCTTCCTTTCCAAGATGGTGCTTGTGAAGGCATTGCACAGCTGAGGCCGTCAGAAGAGACTGGAGTCACCAGGATGATACTGGGACTTCACTAGGTCAGTTTAGAGGATTTGATCCCAAACAGGTATAGACAGGGTTTTGTATAGGTTCATGGAGCAGGACATCTCTTTTATTGAGGCTAGCGCTTGTCTTGTGCAGAAAAATTTTATTTTTTAGCTGTGCTTTCTTTTGTTTTCTTTATTAAATCTGACACAAGGGCTACCATTGCTGGTACCCTAGAGACAGCAACTGTGTTTTTTAATGTCAACACCCACTGCTCTGTGTCTGCCATATTATTATTCTGTGACAACCCATTTATGTAACATCACCCTGTAACACTTGGTGTCAGGCTGGGATAGCGCCCCTAGAGGTGCAGAGCAGGACTAAAGTTCAAAAAATAAATAGATAAATAAATGGACAAACTGGCAGAGGGCTGGGAGCACGAGTACAGGTGGCTGGAAGCTGATGGGGTTTAAATTTGCGAGGCCTGCCTGGAATTTGGGCACCAGAAAGAGGAGTGTCCATATGAGGACCCCTGCTTTGCAATGGTGTACGCGAGAGATGAGGTGGAGGCCTAAAGGCCTAAGACCAGCTCCTGCCCTAAAGCCAGAGACGGGCCCCTCTGCCTCCCAGGCTTCATGGAATGGAGGTTTGGATGCCCTCATCCTCAATATAAGCACAGCACTCACCTAAACACCACCTACTCCCTCTTCCAGACAGAGGATTTCTCCTTGCTTATATACATGTGGCCACTCCCCAATTAGCACGAATTACCTCATTGGGGAATGGCCACACCTGTGATTGCTGGCAGGGATAAATTTAACCATGTTCCTGTCAACCTTACATTCAAACACACACACACACACACACACACACACACACACACACACACACACACACACACACACAATATTTACAACAACAGGCTACCTACTAAATATTTTATAAAATATTCTCATCATGTGTCACAAATACCTTGAAAAAATATATACTACAATACACATTCATGAGTTTTGAACAAAGGGCAAAAGGAAAGATGAATGTATGCCCTCTGAAATTTATTTTTGAAATTATTTTTCATTCACACATTGTTCAGTAAATTGTGTTTGAACTAAACCTATCCACATAGCTCTGCTTACTCATTGCATCCCTGAAACACAGTATACCTGGCAAATAGAACTGTATGCAGGCACTGTTGGCTTATGATGACCTGCTGTAATTCTGCTTTGTGAACTGGAAGATAAAGCATGAGCCTAAGCTTATGAGCTGGAAACAGTGAAGAGGATTTCCTAACATAATCTGTCAGTTTTAATACAATTCACCTTACATGAGTACAGTAACTCGGCTTCTGAGGACTGAGCAAACACTGTGCAATTGTGCGCCGTTTAAAAAAAAAAAAAAAGTTATTTATTTGATACCCTCATTTCCCTCGGTGCTTCAGTGCCGCAGATCCTCAGTGCATCAGTGTTTCAAAAACCTTGCTGCTTTGGTGCCTCGATCCTTCAGCACTTTCAGTGCACAGGCACTCTGCATCAATACCCTTGGTGCTTCGGTGCTGCAGAGCCTTGGCGCATCGGTGCTTCAACACCTTCGGTGCACAGGCACCCTCCGCATCGATACCCTCGGTGCATTCAGTGTTTCAGCACTTCGGTGCTCCAGAGCCTCTGTGTTCTGGCACGGTGCGTCGGTGCTTCACCCCTTGCCTCGATGCATCAGATGCTCCAGGCAGCACCATGTCTAAGTTCCACTCTTGCACATCCTGTGGAGGGATGCTTCCCCCACAAGACAAGCACCTCTTCTGTGTTAAGTGCTTGGGGGTGCAGCACGCCTCCTCTGCCTTAGGCAACAAAATGTTCTGCTAGATTTGTGCAGCGTCCCAGCCCCGGGCCCTGTGCAGACAACTGGCAGAGTTCAAACCAGGCACAGCAGGCAGGCGAAGGACATTTTCGGACCTAAAGAGCCAGATGGCCCTGGTCCTTGAACATCTGGTCGACGACGCCTCGGACTGAGAAAAGGAGATGAGCGAAGGGGCCTCCTGGGATGGGGACTACCTCGAGCAGCAGGAGACAGAGGTCCAGGAAGTGACTCAGCAGACAGGGCCCAGCTCTGAGATTCCTTGGTTCGAGCACTCATGGGGCGAGCCTCCAATTTCCATCCGTGAGTGACCCTCTACAGGTCTTGGCTCTCAGGCAAGAAGTAGATTCACTACTTCAAAAAACAAGCCACCAGTCTCATAGAACACACCTCTCAGCAAGAAGGGTTCTACTCAAGATAATTTCTGGTGCCAAAGAAGGACGACAGCCTTCGCCTCATTCTAGACCTGAGACGCCTCATTGGGTTCTTGAAGGAGAGGAGGTAGTTAGTCACACATCGCCACATCCTCCATGTCAGTCAGACCCGGTGACGGTTTTACCACTGTGGACTTAAAGGACACGTATTTTCACATCCTTATTCGTATTGCGTACAGGAAATACCTCCAGTTTGCCTTTCAGGTAAAGGTTTTCGAGTTTTCCATGTTGCCATGTGGCCTCTCCTTATCCCCCCCGCAAGTTTTCAAAGTGTGTAGATGCCATCCTAGCTCCCTTGCGGCTGCAAGGGATCAGGGTGTTGTACTACCAGGACAACTGGTTGATTTGCTTCCAGTCGCAGTAGAGAACAATAACCCACACGATGATCATGACAGAGCATCTGGAGAGACTAGGCCTCACCCTGAACGATGCAAAAAGCCAATAAACTCTGGTGCAAAGTAGGGTTTACTTGGGTCTCCAGCTGGATTCCCTTTCAATGCAAGCCTACCTGTCAGACGACAGAGTGGCCAAGATTCAGAACTGTCAGGCCTTGTTTCAGCAGTGATCAACAGTACAGTTGTCATTGTGTCAGAAACTAGTGGGTCTAATAGCTGCAAATGTGGCTCAATGCATTCCGGTTACATCTCAAACGTAACAGACACCGTCGGCTGACCATGTCTCATGTCTGCTGGGAAGCCCTATGCGGGTGGAGGCAAGCCCCTCACCTGCCAGAAGGCGTAAGTATGGGAGTAATGCACAATCGCCATGTGGTAACAACAAATGCATCCAACTGGGGCTGGAGTCCGGTCTGGGAAGGCAAAGATGTCCGTGGATCCTGGTCAGGTCACTGGACATCTCTGCACATAAATGTACTGGAGCTGCAAGCTGTACATCTTGCTCTCCAGCACTTCCTCCCCGTGCTCAAGACGAGATATGTCCTTGTCCGCACGGACAACATGTCTGTGGTAGCATCTGTCAACCGCCAGGGAGGGCTTCAGTCCACAGGGTTGCAACGTATAACGTTTCAGCTGTTGACCTGGGCAAAGAGGCAGGCCAGGCTGTTCATCTCACGGGAGTGGTGAACTGCATGGTGGATATCCTCTCCAGGGAGGCTACTCACCCATAAGAATGGCGACTCCACTCTCGAACTCTTTGCCTCGGCGGAGACAACTCACTTTCCACTATGGTTCTCCCTCCACCGCTGCGGCGGTCCACTAGGTGTTGACGCCGTAGCCCATGAGTGGCTCAGGACGCTCTTGTACGCATACCCACTAATACTGTTGCTAGAGAAGGTCTGGAGAGAGAAGGAAACAGTTCTCTTTGAGGCCCCCTAGATGGCCCATGAGAATTTGGTTTTCAAACATTTGCTAGCTGTAGCAAGGCCAGCCCTGGGAGATTCCACTACGCATGGATCTCCTCAGTCAGACAAGAGGCACTCTGGCACCCAAAAATGGCCAGACTCCAACTATGAGTCTGGCCCCCCTGCCTTGGGGCTCTCAGACGAGGTAGTCAGTACACTACAGAATGCTATGGCATCCTCCACAAGGGCACTCTATGCCTATAAGTGGAGATATTTTCAAAATAGGTCTATGACCAGAGGTCAAGAACCCATTTATTGCCCAACACAAAACTATCCTACAGTTTATGCAAGATCTATTAGAGGACGGCAGGTCCCCCTCTACACTGAAGGTGTACCTGGAAGCTATATCTGCATGCCCTGTCCCCATTGACTCTGTTGCCTTGGCCCTTATATACTGGCGACCTGTTTTCTAAAGGGTGCTCAGCGGTTGCATCCTCCTAGAAAGGATGCCCTCCTCGAGTGGAGTCTGCATGTGGTATTGGAGGCTCTCACTAAGGCCCCGTTTGAGCCTATGCATTCTATTTGTTGAAATATCTTTTTGTCAGCCACCACCTCTGCTAAGTGGGTTAGTGAGCTACAGTGTACAGTGCCTGTAAGCGTATTTGGAATGACGGAAACAGGGTATCGTTGCGCAAGAATCCCGCTTTCCTCCCTAAGGTGGTTATGGCTTTCTACCAATCGGTGGAACTAGAGACTTTCCATCCTCTGCCTTTTTGCTTTTAGACAGGATGAGTGCACTGAATCAGTCTGACCAGCTCTTGGTTGATGGTCGCCTTCTCTTTCATTTTATAGGATTCATATAACAATGGGATACATTTTAACCTGGCATGCATTATAACCTGGAACCTCATTGCAATTATTTGCCAAAGCATAACATTTGAAGCTGTTCCCCTTTCAAAAAGACCAAAAGCCAACCAAAAATATTTTGCAGACAACCACTAGTAACAAAACTGAGTTACCTGTAAGTTCATTTAACTTAGGTCAGCAGTAATCAACCTGTGTCCCCCTCCTCCTCTGAGAATACAATTTCAAAATAAAAATGTACACAAGTCTAAATGATACTGGTAATTATTTAGTCTGGAAAACCACGCTTAATAAATCAGAGACCCAATCGCAGGCAATTTTGTGTTTAAGAATCAGTGACATTTCTGTTCCTACCACATTGTACCCTTGTTCAGTAAATAAAATGGATCGGTTCATGGTGCATGAAAAAATACGAGAGTGCTTGTTCAAGGTAGTGATGCTGGATGAAGGTTGGGCAAAGAAGGAGGCTGCTTTGAAGCACATAGAGGTGCAATGGGCGATGGAGGTGCAGACATGATTAAAGAGATCTAAATCCAGCTGTGACCAGTCAATGAAAATGCTATCAATGGCAAGGCAGAAAACTGATTTATTTAACGCCTTGTGGTAGTGTGACAGAGAAAGAATGAATCTTGGTTATAAATCTCACTCCTGACCTGTGAGGACACTGTGTAAAGGGAACAGTGTGCCCCTGACTGGATGGTCTGACAATTCATTCCAGGGGAAGGTGGAAGTTGGCCATCCAGAAAGGGGGCTTGTGGCAATGTTGCCCAGCCCGTGTGTATTTCTGTGTTATATGTTGCGTGTGGTGTGTTAATGTTGATGTATTGTAGTTGGCACATGGGATATAATATGGGTTATGCGCACAAGTGTTTAAAATGTATATTTGTATTTAGGCACGAGGATTGCACAACACTTCACATGCAGGTAAAATGCAATATGTGAGCACGGGGATTTGCACTTTATTAATTCAAGTGCAGTTGTACTGAGACTGAATGACTGATTATCAATCGAGTCTCAGTACAGCTGCATAAAATCAGCATGTTTTCACTCTCGCAGGGGTTGTGTGTAGAACGGGATTGGAGACGGTGGTTATAATAGTAAGAATAATAACAGCTCACTGTGTTTGTCAGTGTAGTCCGTTTTGTTTGTCTGTTTATTTTGGCCGCAAGTGCTGTGTCCTGTTTTGGTGTCAGTGTTTGTTACAACTTTTTTATTTTCTGTTTATCTATTAAATGCTGAGCGCAACCAAGCACACAGCTTCACCAAAAACCCACGTCTGTGTATTGTGTATTGTATTGTCTGTGTATTCTTCCTGGTCTGTGACGTCACTACACCTGCGCACTTCGACCACTCACCACAAGATGGTACACCAAGTCATCACCCCAGAAGGGAAGAGATGCGTCAACAGCAGATTGGAGGAGAAACGGTTGCACTCGCTACCCGAGGGGTCATGGCTGAGGGTACAAAAGAGGACGTGGCTACGTGATCTGTTCCTTTGTTATGGTTAAGAGAGAACCACTGAAAGGAAAACTAATTGTACCGTGAGCATTTGTTTGTTTTGTCGTGTCTAATTATATACTTCTTTGTTTATTAGACGGCTAACACATAATGGGAGCTGTCGCTTAACCCAGACAACACGTCACAACTGTACCCAAATAAATTGTATTTCACCACTTGCACAATAGCACTCACTCTGGACTTATGATCATGTGTGTGTCTTTGTGTGTGTTATACTATGTTTATTATTTCGGGACTGTAAACCCTTTGTTTGGAACAGTGAAATACACATTGCTGTGTATTGCCTGGGATTATTCTTTGCGGTCGCCAGACAGGGATTATAAAAATGAATGTGTTTGGATCGTGAACTTTGTTGTCTGTCTTCTGTTTCGTAATCACATCACCTCTACACCTCCGCACTGCAAACTTATCTTGTTTGTTTATGTCTGTAGTGACTGACCATTGACCTGGAAGGTTAACGGCGAGGCATCCACAGATTGGAGGAGCGGATGTGCTAGTTAACAAAGGGGTCATGGTTGACGGTATAAATAGGGGACATAGTAACGTGATCTGTTCCTTATTATGGTTACGCTGAAACCGAAAGGACTTGTGTATTAATAGAAATAACCGTGAGTGTTTTGCTTGTCTGTCTAAATTGTTGATTATTTTTATTTGTTCACATAGACTAGACGGCTAACAAGATCCGGAACTATTGCACGCGGCCAGCACTAAAACCCAGTTGTTCACCAGTTGTAGCGTGTATTGTACTTCACCACATACACTAAGTGCACTCACTTTGTACTAGGGATGAACCGAATCCAAGTTTTTGGAATCCATCTCAAAAGATTCATCCGAATACTGAATCTACAAAAACTGTCAAGAAAATTTAAGGAAACTGTTGAATTAAAAACAGACTGGCAGCTACTTACAAAGGATGTGCACAGTCTATAGTTTTGAGCCTTTTAGTTAGTAGACTTTTTATTACAGAACAGAAATATATCCCTGAATAAGATTTCAGTTAGAAAAGTATACAATTTATCGCTAGACACCTCCCCCCCACAACATAAATAAAATACAGAACTGTTTACCTTTACGAAAAAGGAGAGCTGCATCTTTGCTAACCTCTATTTTCTTTCATGACGTTTTCACCTGTGTCACCCGATCTGAGAGCTATGAGGAAAAAACTTACTGTGATGAGTGACATGAATCTCCCTGCGAAATAAGACCCTCGTGATTTAAATGCACTGTGTGTGTAACACATATCAAATAGGCTACGAAATAGTTATATATATATATATATATATATATATAGATATATATATATATATACATCATAAAAAGGATCAGTTTCCAAATGGTTCAACTTATTATTATTATTTTTTTATCTTAGTATGATCTCCAGAACAACAGTTTGCCGTTACTATATGTTACAGGTTTACTGCATAACTTTACTCTATGAAAAGTGTCATGCTGTTGCATACGGGGGTAAACTTGCATTCAGCATATGAGTGACGTGTTTAGTGTGTGCGCCACCAGTAATTTAGGAAGTTGATAGTTGCGACAGAGTTCATTAAAGGTGTTATTTTTAAATAGAACAGTTACGTTTAATACTGTATTCTTGTATTTTATTTAAAGAACTGAAAACATGGTGGGTATGTATTTAAATGGATGTGTGACTGGGCAGATACAGGATTCAGATTCGGTTCACCGAATCCTAAGTATTTGGCGAATCTGAACCCTGCTTAAAAAGTAGGTATTCGGAACGAATCCAAATCCTGGATTCGGTGCATCCCTTGTACCTGTGAACTTGTTTTTGTCTATTTGTGTGTTTAGTATTGTGTTTATTATTTATAATGTCATTACAGTGCAATACAAATGGTTGTATATTGCAAACTCCTTGTTATTTTCTGCTTGGTCAACAGACCATTGGATTTTAAGTAAAAACAAACCATTTGACCGGTACTTTGTTGTCTGTTTGTTCCATTGGATTACTTTATGTTTTGCAAATTGGCTATGTGCTATAGAATGTTCTAGAAGCGTTGGGTAAATTTCCCCCTGAACAGGAGGTGTGTTGGGGGTGTGAACTAATAGGACAGTTACCTTAACGATTACAGGGAAATAACTCGTAATGCGGGTGTATAAATATATGTGTTCTTCCTGTTATAAAGTTGTTGTTTTTTTATTTTCTTTAATCGAATTCACTGATATCTGTGTAACTCATAGAAGCATATACATTGAGTTATACAGAGACTTGCATCAAAGTTGGCTGTAAAACTTTCTCTGCATATAAATCGTTTTTGATCAAAAGAAAAACAACTTGTTATTCTGTTTGCTTCCCTACATAGGCATCCCAGTTTTCTTTTTTTTTTTTTTGAAAATAGCCCCCCCTTAGATGAATGCCATAAACCTGAATCCAATTTAATTTAATCATTGTATGACAGCAGTAGTTTATCTGAATTATTTAAAAATTCAAATTCTAAACCGTTCAGTTAAAATAAAGACTGAGTATCTTATTAACAAAAATCCTACAAGCCTCGTTTTTATCATTGCCTCTTTGTTCTGTTTCAATTTCGATATTATTATGTTGTTGAATGAATTATTATATTGTATATGTTTAGTATGCACTTTTCAATATGAAGCCATTATATTTTCCCCTTCCATCTCCACTGACGTCAATGTTTGTAGGATTTGATTAGGTCATTTATTTTAACAACACATTGTATAAATCGTATACTTGTGTTATTAATTATTAAATTAATAAATAAATCCAGGCAAATTCCCCAGAGTAGAAGCTCAGTAAAGGACAACGATTAAATAGTATTAAGTTGAGTTGTCAGTAGGAATTACATAAAATAATTCTTTACAAATTTCCAGATAACACTGAGGGGCAGTTTAGAATAAGCTCACTATAAAATACATACATGTAACAAAATAATGTATATTTTATAACACATTTTTATGGTATCAATATATATGTACAAAAATAATGTTCAACCATTTGTACGAGCAGGTACATCTTATAGGTGTCTATTTAGACAAAGGATACACATTGAGGGGTAACTGCTTCACGTTTGTTTTGGGGAACTTATTCAACAGTAACTCAGCATTTCTAATTTTCAGTGCAGCCACAATGCAAGTAAATGGAGGGGTCTCCTTTTCTTCAACATTGCCAAAGCAAATTCAAAATGAAGGACTAAACTTGTGTGTGAATATACACTTGGTAGCAGTTTGTTCAAATTAAGTATGTCTACAATGATGCAGTTACCTTTTGCCCACAGAGTAATCGATATGCTTTACTGAACTTCTACTTAGCTTACACTATTGATAAAGTTTTCACATCTATGTTGAAATAAACATTGCTTATACTGTATATAGGGCTTCTGTTTTTTGGATTTTATTAATTTCGTTTTTCTGTGCTTATTTTGAGCTATTTGAGTTTTGTCCAAATTCCATTTTTGTACAATGTACACATTATGTTCAGGGACTTGTAAAACCAAAGGCAAATATTGAGAACTATTGTAATTTTATTAATGCATAATTTTTTTTTATTTTTATTTTTTTATAATTTTTATGTTTTGCTTTTTTCCTCCATTGATGCATTTCCAACAATACTTAGTTTCCATTTCCTTTGGATGTCAATACTCCCTCAATCCTTCATTTATCTATGGTTACTTACCATCTATTTCATCAGTATCCATCCTTTGTATTTTCATTTATTTATTTTATTATTGATTGATCTGTCTACCAGTATAATCCCAGCTCTTTGTTCCTCAGTATGTGTTTCATCTTCACCCATAAGTACCACTCTTACCTCATCACTGCCTTTCAACAAAATATGTCTTCTTACAAAAATCTAGGATGAAATTGTATTTCAAATCAAAGGAATAACTGCTTTCCCATTTTAGTTTAAAAATAAACAATTTTCATCATAAATTGAATTTCAGATTAATGTAGACTTTAATAGCCAGGCACTGTTGTTCTGTTTGTGGTGTGTTTGCCATTTACAAGCTTGACTCTTGAGTTGACCTTTGTGGAGACACTACATGACATACCTGCTTGAGTCTAACCCCTGTTGTAACTGCTTATATTGAGATTTATTACTAAAATTAATACTGCCAAATAAAATATTAATCTCATAAGAAGATCCTAGGTTTCACATTTAAGCAATAACACACAAGATGGCAGGGGTGGTACTGATCCAATCCATGCTTCAGGTGTGTTTTGATGCTTATAGGCTATTTTTGTTATCCACAATTAAGGAGCTAGTTGTACAAAGTTGTCTGACCATGCAATAAATTAATAAGGACCTCACTGTATTTAACTATATGTAAATATGTTTTGGTTTTTTTCCGAATTAACTTTAGGTAAAAATTATATTCTTACCTTTCACAAAAACTGGGAGAGTACACATTGCACATTGATTTCTATAATGTATTTTTTTCTTTAAATTATACATCATATTGCTAACCTTGCTAAAAAAATACATTCTGTGTTAATATTGTTGTATTTGTGTACTGTTGCAAACTTGAATGTGTTTCTATAAAGACTCAAAAGATGAATATTGGTATTTTTTGCATTAAAATCATATCCTGGTTTTGAAGCAGTGTCTAAATCATTAAAGGCATCTATACACTGGATGTGATGTGACAAGCGAATGTGTTGTATGTCAAAAAAAAAATAAAACATGGATTTTTGATACAAGCCGTTCACACTGCCTACAATGCAGCGAGCGGCACTAAAGCAATACTGATGCTGTGAGAAAAAAATAGGATTGGTGTCTATTTTTGCAATTAAAAATAAAAACCTGAAAAGTTTTCACCCATTTGCTATGACACTCCTAAATAAATCTGTGGCAAGATTTGAAGATTGCTGTCCATCATCGATCCCCATCCAACTTGACAGAGCTTGAACAAGTTTGCCAAGAAGAATGGACGAATATTGCACGCTGAACTTTTTATAACTAAACAGGAGTCTATGTGCTTTCAAAATAACAGCTTTTTAATGAGAATCATCACACATTTTACTTTTTATAAACTAAACAAGGGCCTATGGGCCTGATCTTCAATCTTCGCACAATTCCCTCGCTAAATTTGTGCCTCACAAAAAAATACCACTTGGCACAAAAAGAGAGACATTCCATTACGGCACAAAGCAGATGCGCGACATTGGAATATAGCAGCTTTTTTGTGCAATTTGCAAATCTGTTTGTGACTCGCGAATCTCTTTGTTCTTCGTAAAATCGTCTGCGCATTCACTACCAATATAGCAACTGCACACAAGTCAAGCGAGAATTCAGAATGATGGACAGCTACCATTACCCAGACAAGCTGCTATCATAGTGTACAGTACGTAATATCCCCATATTCTCCACACAAATGTAACCTGCACACGGAATGCAGAATCAAACCTCAACACATATCAGTAACATTGGCACCCCTGAACTGCAGCATTAGAATACAGTATTTGTTAAAAATATAACTTAAATATATTGTAGCGACTTGCTAATAAAATATGTCAACAAGAAGGAGTCAGCTTTTTTAGTAGCTCAGAATTATGCTGCATACAAACATGCCCCGTCTCTTTTCACTAACCTGTTGTCGTGGCCGTCAACACTATGCAGTACACATATTTATAGAAGTATTGACTGTAAAACAAATCCATAATGCCAAAAACACTGACCCATTTGGAAGCCCTGATCTGCACATGTATCGCTTAATCATTCTCCTGTTGAAAGTCTCCCCTTTCCAACTGCCCTGTCTCACCATGCCCCCTGCCCATATCATGGCACAGTACAGGCAATGGCATGGAATGCAGATCAAGCATGTATCTTGATAGGCCTACTTCTGATATTAATGAGAAATAATAAAAAAAATGCAATCAACAGTCAGCTGTTTCCTTATAGCTTGTAGAATTTCCAGGTGAGGGGCTTGGAAAGTAGAGGGAGTCTTTGGTTGAGACCTGTGAGCAGTGCGATGTAAACTAGCCCCACACAGCTCTTTTCCAAAACTAATGTTGCTGAGGATAAGCATTTAGCAATATGCTCATTTTATGGAATCATTCTAAACATTGCAAAACCCTAACGATCCTCGTAAACTTTACCATATTATTTCAAATTTAGCCTTTAGAGCAATTCAGATAATTTGGCACCAATGTGTATGACATTTGTCCACATGTACATATTTGTATCTAATGTTTATTATCATTATCATAGGCATTAGCATGGTGAATGAGCCCAATATTTAAAGGGCCTGATATTTTTACAGATTTACCTGAGGCTGTTTCCTAAGAGGTGAATTAATGATGCCTCTGATTTTGTCGTCTTAATTTTGACAAGTGTCTCACAGATATGAGTAGGCTATATTTCACCTATTCAATTAATCAGTGCAGTGTTTTTTACTTTTTAGTTTTCTGTTACGATCTGTTTTTTTTTTTTTTTTCTCCTGTAAAATGTACCAGTGGCCACCTGCATGTTTTGTCCATCCATAATTAAATACTCTACTGCAGTTACTACTTGCTTGTATCCAACTTTGCTCTTAAATATAACTACACTGTATGGCTATGGCAGCCTATTATGTACTCAAGCACTCAAGGCCAATACCACAGTGCAAACAAAAGGTAAGCTTGCATTCCTTTAGGCAGCATTCAGTTTCAGTACTCATCATACCACTACATACTAAACCCTAACTTATTCCTCCTACTGTTAGATTACTTTTGAGGCTTACTATGACATTCTTTAATAGTCTGGATGTGACAACGTATTGTCAATAGACTAGCTCAAACAGTGCATTGCTTCCCAATGCATGTTCACAGCTTTTACTTACCCACCACACTCCAGGCCTTACATCGACCTGAGTTTGAACAGGATGGGATACTCATAACAATGAAGGCGGTCAGGTCAATGTATGTCTGCATAACCTTTTACCTTACTGTTATTGTATCAAATGAGTCTGCACACAGTTCACATTGTCTGAGCACTTCAATGTTGTGTATCTGCAGTACAAGGACTGCGTATATGGGTATATATTGTACAAATCCATGCTTTTACCTTTTTCTACTTTAGAAAAGGAGGGTTCTCCATATAAATCCCACCCTGACATGTCTGCTGTGTTGAAAGGTAATACATTATTGTATTTCATGGCATGTGTAGGAAATGATGAATTCGCATGCAGTTCTCAATCGTCAACTGTCCAGGCTCCATTGCTGCAAGGTAACTAGAAACATCAGCACCTTATACTTGCAATGTGCAATGTGTAATATGGAGAGTATAATGCATGCCCATATTAATCTGAACTCTTCAAGGGCTTACCATGATTTGTTGTGCTGTTTTAACTCGTTATTTGTTTTATAGAGTTCAATAGTAAGAGTACCCTCTTGCTTATTGAACTGACAAGAATGAACTGGGATTGCTTCGCTCAAATAGTTAATTTCTTCAAAGTACTCCATGGGAAGTTTCTTTCTTAGGGATACAATTTCTCTCCAGAGAAGATTAGAAAGAAATGGAACAATCTCCTGGTGACGTATAAAAGAGCAAAGGACCAGAGCAGACAGAGTCAGAGTGTGTTTATTCAAGGGGTCCTGAATGCATTTTGAATGTTGTCTTTTGTGTTCTAGGCTATTGACAGCCTGTTTTCTAAGACTGTGGGAGCACCTCCACGACCTTGTTCATTTGTGTCTACACCATTATGTGTCACATCCAAGGATGCAAATTCATACATGACTGCAGCAACATGTGCATCTTGCATATCAATACCACCTCAAACATCCTGCAGACTCCATTCCCTTTCATTCTGTAGGCCGTGATACACAATGCCTCACTAGTCTGGAACCTAGCAGCACACCATCCACCTCATTTACGCAGCCGAAACCACCCAGAACCAAAAGGTACATCATTTATTATACACTTTGCACTCAGAACCTCACATTGTGATAATAACGGACCAATTGTAACAGTTGGTATGGAAATCAAACATTATTGCCCTGGATAAGAGTGTCTGCTAAATAAACAATAATAATAATACTTATGTACACTAATTCAATTTATAATGATGCAGCAATGCCATTTCTTTTAATGATGCCAGAAGGATCACAACATCTCGTTGATCATTGACACCTTCTGGTACATTGTCATCCACAGCCTCCTCAAACTACAAGTTCTCTAATGCCTCCAAGCAGATATTGTGAAGGACACAACAAGCTGTGACAGCTGTGCGGATATTCTGGATGTCATGCATGTGTAATCCTTTCAATCTCCAAAATCTGTTTTTTAAGAGTCCAGACTCTCTTTTGATCACCATCCTGGCTGAGTTAAATGTCCATTGTCACGGAGTGGAGTTAAGAGGTGGGGTGAGAGTGGATATGCAGCATCACCAATGTGCATACCGTGGGGTAGAAGAGATTGTGAGTCTTTCTGAAGGACTCTTGCTACCTCTGTCATGTGGTAGACTCGAACATCATGCAAGCTTCCAGGATGGCCCACATTAATATGAACAAAATGTATTGTATTGTCATAGAAAGCAGTAAGATTAACTGAGTAAAAGTGCTTTCTGTTATAATAGGACTCCATGTTATCAACATCTTGTGGCTTTGCAATGGGTATGTGGCAGCCACCAACTGCACAGTGTTTTAGAGAAACAACTGCCAGGAAACCCTGTCCAGTCTGAGTGAAGGCATGGCCTGTCGGCCAGACAATCCTGTATGCAAGATGTTTGGATATGAGAGAACACACCTCATGCAGATGTTAGATTTGCTGGTGTTGAACCTGTGTGCTACTCCTATGTATGACTCTTGATTTACTAATGTCCAAAGGCAGGCAAGCACTGTATTCTGAAATGGCCACTTTGTACCTTGATGATTCATGTAGAAGAGATTTAAATCCCTTATCAGTTCCTGTAATACAATTAAACAACATTAATATAAACAGGTGTGCTTGCTGTTACGTCTTACTGATTACATTCTTAAAGTTAGCAACATAATAATGATGTATTCACTGACGTGCATTATGTGTTCACAGAGATTATACTGCTTACCTCAACTTGTCCTTGGGTAAGTCGGAAAGGGACTCTTAAAATCAATGAAGGTGTATTCAGGCACCACTCTTGCCACATAATCTTCAATTTTTGCAACATTCCTGGAATTATCATAAAGATGTGTCATGTACTGTACTGACCTCAGGCTGAGAATAGATAAAACATGAGCAGCCAGTTACATTGACAAAACATGTCTGACCATATGTTGATATAACTGATGTCCCATATTAAAAGAAAACATATGTCCAATATATTATACATATATGCAATATATACTGTTTTATATGTTACCTATATGTTACCTATAAACTTCACATATCCATATATTGGTGCACATATATTCCTAATATAAACAATATATGCAGCAGTATATGTTACCCATAAAATATTTGTAATCTAAATATAAAACAAATGACAGGCATATATGCCTTACATTTAAATAGCACCTAAATATGCTTTCTGTATCGCAATCTGTTATTGTAATATACCTTAATTGACGCTGCTCCAATCAATGACCTGGGTGAAGCAAGTAGGGAACTTCAATTGCATCCATTTCTTCAGCAATAATAATTGCACACAATGCGACCTTCATGTTGTTGGAGTCTGCTCTGGAGATACCTTTCCAAAGTTGTCCTAGCGCCAACTACACAGACTGTGACATCCTGCGCAGACCCCCGTCTGCAAAGTTTGTCTGCTCTGATCCCTGTGAACGCACCCATTGTAACCACAGAGTATGAGCAGACGCAATGACGTCAATTAGGGTATGTTGGCAGCTGTCAGCCAGAAATAAATATCAGAGTCAATTGCCACTAAATTGTTCTCAATCATCAATCTCAACCTGCGCTCATGTGTTGCTGAACCCAGCTTTTGCAGTTGGAAATCCTGAATCAAAACTGCCTGAAAACTTTCTCATCTATTTGTCTATCACTGGACTGCTCACAAGCAGAAAAGGTCACCCCAAGAGATAATACCGTAAAGTTTCTAAGCCCATTTCACCTGCAAAACATTATTTATCAATTACTGAGTATCTCGTCTCTCTAGGTAAGTTAGGTAAACAATATGGGTGTTAAATTCCTTCTTCCTCCTGAGACAGAACCATAACTGAAAAGCAAAAATTATCTGCCTGAAAAATAGATGTCTTATATAAGTAACATATGCTAATTCTGTTAGTTTTAGATGGGCGGATAAGATTATTTTGTATGCCTGAATAACATAGTACTAAGCTTTTAAAAAATACGATTCTGCTCTTGAAAGATAGGATTAAGAAAAATGGTTTTGAATTGAGTGTGTGTTTTTAACAAATATAATATGTATTCTTAATAAATATATTTTTTCCAAAGGAAGCTGTTATCCTATTAGTGTTGTGTCTCTTTTTTTATTGTTTCTCTTAAAAGGTTTATTGGGTTGCTTAAATTAATTTCACTCAAGCTTAGAGCATGGACATACAATTCCCTAATATACCAGGATGCCCATCCTTATGAGGCATTGACATGACAACCCTGTGTCCAACTGATTGGAAACTGGCATCCACGTTGGCTTCTGACCTCCCATGTGGGTCCTCAATGGCCACCAGCAACCACTCCCCTAAAGCCCTGTGTTGCGGTAGTGTCATCCCCCCCACCCCCCTTTTAACCCTTTGTAGTCCATTTATTCAGCGCTTGTCAGGCATGTCAGGTCCAATTTATTTTCACACACGCTGTTTATTTTATTTTTTTTTCAGAGTAAAACAGATTTAAAGGGCATTGCATCGCAAAACATCAGTACTGCATCTCCAACCAAGCCCCACCCCTTGTTCATTGTATTTTTCACATACCTCTTTATACATGTGCATTCTGATAAATCCTCTCCTGATCACTCGTTTTATCACTCCTCAATAATGCGATCCAAGTCGTTATTTTATTACTATAACATCTCCCAAAAAGGTGTGCAAATGTCCATGATATTCTTTGAGCGCTGGATGCGGAAGCAGCTATCTCTTTTGTTTGGGTCTATGTTATCTGTGGTGCATTTGGTTAAACCACAACCACTTCCCCATCAGTCCCAAATTGACCATCTTTAAACCTTCTTGCGTCTGGGTCAGCTCCCGTTCTGGCGTCTCCACCCAGAGACAGAGAATTAGTGATAGGGGACCTGGGCAAAGTGGGTGGGGCATCAGGAGTGCAGGTTGGCGAGAGCCCCAACGACTGAGCAGCGACGTATGGTTCACCAGGGGGAACCAAACAGGAGACCAGGCAAACAACTGCTCATCCCCCTTTGACTCTGGTTTCGTCGGTGGCAACTTTGGTTTCGGCACTGGAATCAGTTCAGAATGCAGGTATAGTTGCTGAAATAACTGTATTTGTTGCTACTGTACAGCAAGCAACATCTTTTGGTATATATTTTTTAATAGTTTGGAATGGCCAATTATTTTTTATAATTTTCTCCCCAGTTTGGAAAGCCCAATTATTTTTTATTTCAACTGGCTCACTGCTGCCACCCCCGCACTGACTCGGGAGAGACGAACACGAATTTTGGCTCCTGACTTCCCATGGTCCTAAAACCCTTTGAGATGCAGTAGGACAGGTACACCCCCATCACAGAGAGTATATAGATTTATATTTTACCAAGCCAATTATAAAGGGGCATGTCTATTTCAGGGCTAGGGGACAAAAACACATTACTATTCCAGCTTACTCACACTCTATCATAAAATAGATGACCATTATACAGTTGTACATGTGGCATTTCTATTGGTTTTAGACTTTAACTCTTTGCAGTCCATTTATTCAGCGCTTGTCAGGCGTGCCCGGTCCAATTTATTTTCACACACGCTGTTTAATTTATTTATTTTTTCAGAGTAAAACAGGTTTAACCTTTGCAGTCCTATGTCGGACCAAGTCCGACATTACAATTTTCCCTTTCCCATCCAATGTCAGACCCTGTCATAAAGATGTAAAGCAAGGATCTCTAGTCATTTTCTCTCCGGAAAAAGCAGAGAAAAACTTTCAATGGCCGAGTGAGACTGATAGGATCCGAATGAAACCAAAAAAAAGGGTGTATCTCATAGCCCCGTCCACTACAGAGATAACACGGACATTAACAAAGGAGATAGATGCTTCTGCATCCAGCACTCAAAGAATATCACAGACATTTGCAGAGCTTTTTAGAGATGTTAGAGTAATAAAATAATGACTTGGATCGCATTATTGAGGAGTTTGGTGATAAAACGAGTGATCAGGAGAGGATTTATCAATATGCATGTCTATAAAGAGGTATGTGAAAAATACAGAGAACAAGGGGTGGGGCTTGGCTGTAAATACAGTACTGATGTTTTGCGATGCAATGCCCTTTAAATCTGTTTTACTCTGAAAAAAAAAATTTAACAGTGCGTGTAAAATAAACAGCATGTGTAAAAAATAAATTGGACCGGACGTGCCTGACAAGTGCTGAATAAATGGACTACAAAGGGTTAAAAGGGGGTGGGGGGGGGGGGGATGACACTACCGCAACACAGGGCTTTAGGGGAGTGGTTGCTGGTGGCCATTGAGGACCCACATGGGAGGTCAGAAGCCAACGTGGATGCCAGTTTCCAATCAGTTGGACACAGGGTTGTCATGTTAATGCCTCATAAGGATGGGCATCCTGGTAGATTAGGGAATTGTATGCCCATGCTCTAGGCTTGAGTGAAATTAATTTAAGCAACCCAATAAACCTTTTAAGAGAAACGATAAAAAAAGAGACACAACACTAATAGGATAACAGCTTCCTTTGGAGAAACTATATTTATTAAGAATACATATTATATTTGTTAAAAACACACACTCAATTCAAAACCATTTTTTCTTAATCCTATCTTTCAAGAGCAGAATCGTATTTTTTAAAAGCTTAGTACTATGTTATTCAGGCATACAAAATAATCTTATCCGCACATCTAAAACTAACAGAATTAGCATATGCTACTTATAAAAGACATCTATTTTTCAGGCAGATAATTTTTGCTTTTCAGTTATGGTTCTGTCTCAGGAGAAAGAAGGAATTTAACACCCATATTGTTTACCTAACTTACCTAACTTACCTAGAGAGACGAAATACTTGGTAATTGATAAATAATGTTTTGCAGGTGAAGTGGGCTATAGAAACATTATGGTATTATCTCCTGGGGCGACCTTTTCTGCTTGTGACAGATCATCCCCTTTAAAATGGTTGAATACCATGAAGGACTCCAATGCCAGTATCACTTGTGGTGTCTGGTGCTGCAGCCCCTTGCCTTTCGGGTTAAACATAGACCAGGCATATAACATCTAAACATAGATTTCTTTTTCCCTGAGGGAGGGGGGTTGGTGCGACTAGAGTCTATCAAGTGTTCCTTTGGCGGGATGGGGTGGGATTTGTGAAATTTGAGAATATCTGTTCAGGTGAGATTGGTGTTCATCTGATTATGGGGGCGGATTGTGTATGTACTAAGGGGAATGCACTGTCTTGCAGCTCTTAGTTAGAGTTACGGAGAGAAAAGGGAAGTCGAGTGCCAAACCAGAGAGTGTGGCCACCTCACAGTGTAGTGTAGGGTTCTTGGCTTGGTTTATTATTCTACCATCAAAGTGAAACACTTACTCCAGTTATGTGACAATATGTGATATTCTGAAGTGGTGAAATACACTCTAATAATTTTAGAACATCTCACTTTCAATCTGACAAAGAGTAAACCCAAGTAAAATCTTTTGCAAAAGTTTACACCGAACCAACAGAATTAAGTGGTACATACATTTATCTTTTTAAATCCTGCATCCTGTCATATTTTAAGATAGATTCTTGCCATGTCACACATTAGTCATTCAATTCAGTGTGACTTTCATTAAGACTATAAAACACAAGCATTTTATTGTAATGGTTTACTATTTTTTGTTTATTTATTGTCATTAAAACTTAAAATAATATACCTTCAGAACCTAGGCAGTGTTTGAAAAAACAAAAAAACAAAACAATATTCAAATCATTTATTTGTTTATCTCTTTAAATTTACCATGTTATAGTAATTAGTGTTACTGGATTTAGAGCACATTTTCTGAGATAATGCCTGTGATATTGTACAGATGTCTAGAAGGGTTGTTAGAAAATGTCATTAGAATGCTAGAGGCATCCGTTTCATTATTTTACAGGCTTTTTTTTGTAGGAATCTCCAATTGTTTCATTACCCCATCTTCTAGCCAATTTGAAAATGCCCAGTTTTAAGCCTGGCTCACCGCTGCAACCTCTGTGCTGACTCGGGAGGGATGAAGATGAGCACATGCGTCCTCCGAAACGTGTGCCGTCAGCCATCCACTTCTTTTCACTCTGCAGGCCCGCCATGCAACTGCCTTTCTGAGCTACAGCGTCGGAGGACCACGCAGCTCTGGGCTGCTTGCAGACAGGCCCACAGGCTCCCAACCGGTCTAGAGGGGGTCACTGGTGCGTGGTGAGCCGAGGACTCCCTGGATGACCTAAGCCCTCCCCACCCTGGGTGGCGCTGGGCCAGTTGTGCATCCTGGACTCCACCCGGAGCAGCTTTACTGGATGCACCACTCGGGAGCCCCCAGAGATGACCCTTTTGAGGTCCAACTGATATGTCTTGAGGTTCAATTGACATGGCTTGAGCTTATATCAGTGCAAATATCCACCAAAACTATAAAGTATTATACCTTTCTAAAATGCTGAGGGTCTAAAGATTCCCATGACATGATACTGCCACCACCATGCTTGACAGTTGGGATGGTGTTGACTGGGTGATGTGCAGTATTGGGCTTGCGCCAGACGTAACGCTTAGAATTTAGACCGAAAAGTTAAGCGTTTTGTCTTGTCTGACCATAAAACCTTTCTCCACATGTATGCAGTATCATCTACATGCTTTAAGATGATGTTTTTTGAGTAATGGCTTATTTCTTGCCATCCATCCATACAGGCTAGCTTTGTGTAGGGAGCAGTACTTATTGTTGATGTATGAACACTGACACCCATCTCAGACACAGAGCTTTGCAGGTCTCTCAAGGTCATTGTTGGCTTCAGAGTGACATCCCAAACCCGTTTCCTGTTTGCCCACTGCTCAGTTTGGGAGGGTGACCTGATCTGGGTAGTGTCTGGATAATATGATGCATCCTCCATTTCTTAATGATGGACTTCACTGTGCTGAGAGGGATAATCAGCACCTTTTTAATTTGCTTACCCGTCTCGTGCTCTGTGCCTCTACCATTTTATCCCTGACTTGACTCGAAAGCTCCTTGGTCTTCATGGTTGCTTTGTTGGATCACTATGTGAGTTGCAGTTTGAAAGTCTTTATATACCTGAGGGAAATTATCTACAAGTTAAACCTCTTTGAGTACCCACAGGCTGAAACCATTTTACAAATTTTGTGACCTTTCAAACAAATCATTTGCACTTGAGCTGATTTAGAGCTGTAGTAGCTAAGGGGTTGAAAACTTCTGGAACTGAGATTATTCTGTTTTTCTCTGTAAATCTTACTTATTTATATTCTACATGCATTTTTTAACTTTATCAATGTGGACTAATTTGTGTAGATTCTACATATAAAGTCAAATTTGAAAGCGTCGTGGAGTACGCTCAGGTGCCAACAAAATGTGAAAACTTTGCAGGAATCAACTGAGGGATAGATGCATTAAAGTGTTGCGCCTGTTGCAATAGTCACAAACCAGTTGCAAATGAGTCTGAAGTCTCGGATGAAATGTCCTAAACAAGCACAATGCTATTAGCAACTCTTTAGGGAATGCTTTGCGGCAGCACTTTTCTTTGTGGTTCAGCCTTAGATGAATATGTAATTATGGACGTTCCTGCATAAATTCACAAAAATGGGGTTGGGATAATGCAAATCAGCATTGTCAAATATTGTAATGAGATGTACTAAAGCTGCCAGCAATTGCGACACTTACAATTGCATCAATTTGTTAAGAACTTTTGAAAGCACATTTTAAACAGTTGCAATTGTTGCTGGCATTTCCCAATCCGCTTTTTCTCTTGTGTTTCCAGTTGTGCTCAATGCATTTTTGAAGCGAACACCCAAGTACCTGAATTTCACTAAAGGCAGGGTGTACTGACAAACCTTGAAAACAAATGTCTATGAAATATTTGGTTTCGCCAACATATTGGGAGCAATAGACTGCACACCTGTGCCACTAACCCCTCCAGCTCATTCTGAGCATCTATATTGTGTTAATTGTCTAGGCTACTAAGTAGGCCAAGTTAAGAATAATAATAATACAAAAATAAAACAAAAATAATTTTGTTTCAATTTATAATATTTTTGTATTTGCATTGTGCACTATATACCACTCATAACGGACTCCAAGGGACAATACAATCAGTATTTTATAAATAAAGTATGTAGTAAACACAATTTTAAATGCTGTATGTAACTGTGGACATTAGTACCTTAAATATAAACAACACAAGAAAGCTTAACTGCCAAAGAACGGTAGTATGTTATTTGTACAAAATACTAATTTATATCTTCACTAAATGTAATTAAAATTGTGTAAGTGATATGTTTAAACTGTACAATGGCTGTGGTAACACAAACATAGAAGAATAAAAGTAGACAGCAACTGTTTTTCCTGCCTGACATCATAAATGTTGCCCTGACGGTCATTTGCTGTTCAGGATGTATCTTATTTGTGCAAAATATCTATCTGTGTCAGGAAGACTACGCATTAAACAGTACTGTTTGTATTAAACTGTACGTATTAAACACAAAAGACCTGCCTGTGGAACAGGAAAACTGTATATACTTTATTAACTAGTCCGTTTTAACTGAGTAATTCCCAATTAAAACTCATGTTGTTTGGCAGGGACATGCCCCCTCAATACTCTGTAAACGGAACTCCATTATAACAGGATCTGTTATGTGTACCTGTATACTGTAATGTCCAGCCAAGTTATTATTTAAAACTCCGCTACATAACCCAAAACAACACTTTTCTCTTAGTGATCAATAAGTAAATTAAATAACTCGAAAGATGACATTGTGGTGGCTAAAACATTGAGATAATTAGAGAAGCAAATAGCAACGTTACATTTTTGCTCTTATATATTTAGAAAGGTCTTTTGACATTTGTAATCTTGTGGTTATGTTTACATGTAAACCACTTTATTTACTACCTTAGTTAACAAATCTCTGCTTTCCTTCATTGACCAACGTGTGTCAAATTGCACCAGATATCTATTTACAGAAATCTAGTCCATTATTTATTAAAATAACATCACCGGTATGTCCAATATTCCCACCCATCATCTGCTCAATAAAATTGCACAATTTTGGGTTGATTGTATGCTACTCGCTCACCCCTCTGAATCTGTTTTAACAGAATTCTCAATGTCAGTTTTACTGTTTACATGTTATAATCAGGACCTGGAGAATTTCACAAGCGATTTCACATAAACCTGCAATTCAGTCCTAAAGCTTCCATTTGTCCTCATTGCCAATGAGGGGCCACACTTAAACGATCTAAAGAAAATAGTGCATTATGTCTATTGGCTAATGAGTAGTTATGACAGATTTTATATGGCATATCAATACCCATCTGCCACTTATCTTTAACTTCTAGAAAGACTTCAACAGACAGATATGTGAAATACATAGAAGCCTAAAAGAAAAATCTGATACCACAGTAGTATCACATTGGTGTTTGTTATTCATTAAAGAACAGCACAAATACATAGGGGGTGCAGCAACTGGGAAGCAAGAACAAGAACAACCCTAAGTGCATTTACCAACAGTTGAACTGCTCTGAGTTAATTTATACCAAACCTCATTTTCAACGTACAGCTATGGTCTGAACACAATACTACTAATATAATAATAATAATAATAATAATAATAATAATAATAATAATAATAATAATAATAATAATAATAATATAAAATGTCAGCATTTAAGAGATGTTTTCCTCATAAAAATACAAACTGAAAACATGTAGTTGTACATAATGAACAAAAAACTATCATCACACATTTCAATATGATTATTCATTCTGAGTCATCCTTATTGTAAAATTAATCCCTTTACATGATGGAACACGGACATTGGGTTTAACACTGGCATTTAACATCTGATGTGAATGCTTTGTTAATTACCTGTATTGTTTTTCATGTAAAAGAGAAGGGTTGGGAACTTGAGTACTAGTTTATTGTGACTATACATATATTAAAAAGCCTAAGTAGAATACTTTGAATTAAATGGAATTGCTTGTACCAACTGGTTTAATAACACTACTGGTTTCCTACCTGTTAAGGACTACCACAGGGTCCAAAGAGGCCTTTGTCTGGAAGGATCTTTTCTTCGTACATGCAAAACACAAACATGCACTGGTGGCAAATGGTACTTTTATAGAGTTTCAGAAATTAACCAACTACCTTTGCATCTATTTGTGTACAACCTAACCCTTTAACAGGGCGAGACCATGCTCATGTAGTTGAGGGGTCGGGAGCCCTGCAAGATCCATCTGTCGATCATGGTGATGACACAGAGAGGTTGGGTGAGGGTATGTTCTCTCGCTCTCTCTGAGTGGTCGGAAGGAGGGCCTTGGGGGGTGCCTGACCTATAAAAACTGTGCTTTGTTATTCCTCAGCCCTGCCCATCTAGGAAGAACCATTGTGACAGCCCAGGTCGTGAGGGACTGGAGAAACAAACAAGGCTGAGGAAGACAGCTGAACCGATGAAAAGAAACTACAAAAAAATTATTGTAATTTCATACCAGAATCGGGGAATGTGTAGCTAGTGGAGAAACCCTGGGCAAGCCCAAAGAGCATAGTAAGGGAATAGCAAAGCGCAGGCTGAAGACCCAAGCCATGTGGGTAATGATGGTGGGGGAATGCTGCAAGAGCAGCACCTTTTATTTATAGCTTTGTTATTGTGTTTTATGTTCCTTTTTTCTTTCTACATTTTGTTTTATTATTTTGAGCACCTGCATGTACACTACTGGTGAATGGACAACATTTTACCATTGCTGGTATTGGGTTGTGGTTTGACCACAGTGCCACACTGCTAACGTTCCACCATACCGTTCATCTGTGGATGATAAACAGATGTTTGGATGGGATGTATTTTTAATATTTTATGCACCTGCTGTAGTGTTTGAGACATTTAGTTAGTCCCATGATTAGTCAATATCTCTTTGGGGATCCCTACTTCGACATAATCTGCACTAGTTCTTTGGCTATTGGTATCTCTCCTCCCACTGTTTCTCCTCTGTCTCCCATCTCTGTTCCAATGCTTGCAACAGTGCAGTGAGCATGGCAACGTCCATCTCCCATACTGACACCACATGTGAATGTGTGGGTTGCAGTGAGCAGTGAATGGGTGAGGCAGGTGCTCCACACAAGGACAGACACAGAGTTCAATGTTCAAGTTCTTTAATTCTCTTCAATAGTATCCTTGACTGGTTTAAATATTAAAGCTGGCTCTACCCAACAATGAGTATTGCCAGCATCAAAACAAGAGGTTGCAGTCCCGAAATAATAATAACAAACACAGACACAACACAGACAGACACGTCTCCGGAGAGTGCGTGCTCTTAGTGCAGGTGCGGTACTGGACCAGTAATGCTGGTATATGTGCAGGTGTAGTGGATTCCGAGTGTATCGCTGGCGTAAGGCTGCAGCTCCCAGATCTGTGTTTAACAGTCTGGTGAGGACAAACACACACATTTAGACAAACCAACATTTCACTCATATTTCTTACAGTCCTCTTTTCCTCCCATAAACCACAACAAAGGAACTGATTACGACGTCACGTCCCCTTAAAGTACTCTCAGCCATGCCCCCTCCGATAGCTAGTTCAGTCACGGCTCCTCCAATTCATGACTGAGACTTCGCTTACCATACTAGTGCGATGACTCCTGATACCATGACACTGTCCCTTTCCTGAATGGCTGGCTTCTGAATGCCCCCAGAATTACCTGCCCAACCTTTCAGTACAAGGCACGCAGTTCCTGTTGTACAGTGCTCTCACAGGTTGAGAGGGAGATTGTTGATTCAGATTCATTCGCTCTCTGTCACAGGAAGTTTTTAAAGTGAATCTGTTACAGCTGAAAGTTAATTGAACATCAATGAGTAAAAACCCATGCAGTAAAGGCAGCCTTTTTTGTTAAACAGAATCCAACACAAGGCTTTAGTGACCATCTTCAGGCTGTTATGGCAACCGTCTTATAAACTAGAAAATACGATAGTTTATTCCATTGGACAATGAAGAGATGCCACTACAAAGAAAAAATGGCCTTGAAATCTTTTATTTATTTGTTTTTTGTTTTTTTTGTCGGTTTTTATTCTTGTACTTGTAGCAGTTTTTATACCTAGTTAGCAGTCAGTTGAATTATGTAAATGTTAGTATGAAAGGAGCAGTTGGGGAGTGTGGCTATTGTAAGTATATTTTTGTCAAGTTATAATGTATGAATTATTATAATGACTACTCTTTGGAGTTATTGCGCCAGAGTGTATTTTGGGGGTCGTGTGAACTGGCATAATGTGAGTCCTGGGAGAATTGCAAGGGTGGTCTCACAGGCATTGTTTTGAGGAGGTGATTGTTTGTCCTGAAGTGACTAACATATCTTCACTGGTAACTCACCCACTTTTGATTGTTTTATGTAACTCCGATCAGCACATTGTTTGCCAGACATGTCTTCTCTCTATTTGTCATTGACAAACATGGCCTGTATGGGAGGGTGGCAAGAAGGAAGCCATTGCTGAAAAAAAAGCCATATGATGTGTCGCCTAGCTTTCAGAGAGGAAGTATACAATCTACACAAACTAGAGATGATTTCTAAGTTATTATTTTTGGTAAGAAAATAAAAAGTAGCAAGTGCTATACAAAATGTTTTTTTTTGTTTGTTAGTTTTTTTAGTTACTATTTCATTATCGTTTAGTTTTACATTATTTTTTAGTTAATTAGTTAATATTAACATATATGATTTATGTTCATTAATAGACATTTTCGTTATGATTAAAGTTAAGTAAAAAAACACTTCTCAAAACTGACTTTCGAATCCTGGAGAGGGAATGGTGCTCTCCAGTGACCCGGTTGATCCTGGTATATAAAATACAATGTATTTAAGTTTGAAAAAATGATGTGTCAGGACTTTCATTTTGAGAACCTGTTTTTGAAGAGAACAAACCTTACACTACCTGCAGGCGATGGATTTGATGTTTAAACTGCCAGTGGGCATGGTGTTGCACAATAATTGACTGTCACAGGTGAGACAGGCAGTTTTTGAGACTTAAAAACCCAATTTAACAGATTATGATCAGCTCTGGCTCAAATATTGTAGCAGCTCCTCTAAAAGCTCTCAAGGAAATACAGTAAGTGCCACAAAGAAAGCAAAACATACTGTTGTGGCTCTGCTTGCGCAGTGGATTCATCAGATAAAAATATGCTCTGTAGTATCATGAGCGGCTTACTTATTTTAAATAGATGGAGACTGTAGATCAGATACATGAAGAAACAATAATTTATTTTCTGTATGCAATCAGGACAGGAACACAAGTGTTCACACTGTTGAACAAATTAACATGACCCTGAGCTCTGGCAATCTCGCTACTTATAGCCAATATTAACCAATAAGCATTTGAACAAAAAAAACCACAAATAAACAAAAGGGCACATGGGCCAAAGTAACAAACACAAACTAAACAATCACTATCGTTCTTCATAACGAGTACCTTGTTGTTCTTTTATTTCGGTAGCATTCGCTCTCATTCTATATAGCTCACTTATTCTCTCCTAACTCTCTCCACCTATGAGCCGAGAGTGGGTCCTGTTATACTTGTGGCTGCAGCCTTAATTACCTATTAATAAATTACTTTATTAAGGCTCCAGCCACATTCCCATGAGAGTTTTTAGGGATGGGATATTAGTCCCATCCACACTGATTATATATTACAAGACCGGCTTTTTGCCGGTCACAAATAATAAATAAAAATGACAGGGTGCTTTAATTCGCCCGCCCGCACACAAACGCAATATATATGTAAATACTAATAATAATACAAATACATAAATAGGCACAAGGGGAACATAGCATTGTTACATTAAGACTTAACTCTTTAGTTACCTTTACACAATGTACATCTGCTTCAATCCAGTTAAATGTATATCATATACTATACATATAGTATATCAATTCAGCTTCTGCAGCAAGAAACGCTTCTGCGTTGTACTCTCAGGCTGTGGACAGGACAGAGAGCCTTGTTGCCTTTTGTGACTATGGGATTATCAAGGGAATACAAATAAAATAAGTTTTGTCGTTAAATATACAATTCCATATTTCAGTTCTGGACAGCTGCATTGTATTATTTTCCTCTGGGAAGCCAGATTTGCTTGGATGCCATCTGTGAAGCAGGCAGGTTGTGTGTGACATCTGGCATCTTAGTTTTAAGAACTAGCAGCAAGTGATATTGATATACTCTTCTTTTGATTGAACAAAGGGAAACAAATATAACACAACTTAAAATAAGACTAAAAACAGATTTGTCCACTACCCCTAACAGTATTCTATCTGGCAGTAGAATCTATAACAAAAACAATGTAAAAAAAAAGCAAGTTAGAAAAACGCAACAGCCGTTTAAAGTGGTGATATCAAACACAAAAGCCCATGTTAGGAGAAGCAGCCGGGGCAACCTTGTGAAGCATCAAGCAAATAGGCACAATTGGAATGGTGTTGGGGCCCAAGATAAACACAATTGTTGCTTCTAACTATGTTTAAAATAATGTTTTTAAGGCAAGCAAAGCGAGGTGGGAATTATTTAAGGCGAGCAAAGCTGCTGGCATCAATAAATTAAAAGTAAATCAGCTCATTTCTGCTGTTTAATCTACTGGTTGTTAATGTAAACAAGTAAAACCAGTGGTGTGGTGGTAAATAAAAAAGTGGGTAAATGCCCATTTGGTGGAGTTGAACAAATAGATTGAACAGATAAACATGAACAGATACCCCCCCCCCCCCCCCCCACCCCCCCCCCCCCCCCCCCCCCCCCCCCCCCCCCACCCCCCCCCCCCCCCCCCCCCCCCCCCCCCCCAGTTGTATATTTCCACTCTCAGGTGCTGTTCACATGAAAAATCACAGACCCGACGCGCTTTACAAGAACAATTCTGAGAGCGTCCTTTCGCGGGCTAGGATGAAGGCTACTAGCACCGCCATGCAGGTCCTGCATGCCTAACAACGAACATTAAAGGAACGTAAACCTCCAAAATGCAAAATACACACACTCATGCAAAGAGCACGCCGTCCAGTGGTCAAGCCCCCCTGTTCGCATCACAGATCTGAGGTCTGAGATGTCAGTCTCATGCGCAGGAACACCCAGAGTGTGAGCGGAGCAGAGTGAGCCAATTGTATATGGAGCTGGGCAGCGGTGCGATGTAGTTCCTTGAGCGACCCGCCCCTTTACAGCACTGAGAAGAACTGAGCACGGTTTTATTTTTCTTAAATATATGTTCGGCCATGGATTTTGGACAAAAAAAAGGTGACAAATACAGATGCAGTCACTTTACAGTATTTTCCATCATGCCTATACATGGTAACCATTCATTTTCCAGTTTCAAACCACAATTAGGCACTTTTATGGTTTGCAGATCACCTGTTCTGTCAAATTATTTTTAAAAAAGCTTTTTTATTTTATATTCAATGTAATTGATGTGTATATAATGCTTTTCTGAATAAATAAACCACTTTAGGTGTTTTTCAAATGGAAAAACTAAAGAAATAAGAATTTAAAATCAAACAAAATCTAAATTTATTGAAACTCTAAAAATGATTCATTTCGTTTTTTGTTTTGCAGAAAAGACTATATATCCATGGGCTGTTTTCTTGCAAAACAAGACCTATCCACATTCCACTCAATTAAGCAAATTGATTAATCAAAGTCACAAGGAATTAGCAAACATTCACAAATTTGACATCAAATATATAATTCTGGGCCATTTTTATTTTATTTTATAAATTTCAAGTTTTCTGCTTTTACATGGTATGTTAACTGTCATATTGATACCTAGTTGAACAAACTCTTGAAAGAAAAGTCAGTGATTTTCAGTATTAAAGAGGCACACTAACGAGGGTTTATCAAATAAATTGCTTAAAATTAATCAAAATACAATAATATCAGGGTTAGAAACTAAAATATTGTGCCTTTTGAAACTTGCTAGTCCTGATGTAAACTTGTAAGTCCTTAAGTGAAGTGCCTAAGTTGGAATCAACAACAACAGTTGGGGTCCCTAAAAATAGGCTTAGATTTAATTTTGCAAAAAAATTACCCAAAAAACATTAGATTTACATTTTTTTTTTAACAAAGCACCTTCGTAAACAGTCATACAGATAGATCAGTCACCTGTTTGTACCTCACTACTGATTAACTACTGTACTGTGTGCTGAGAAGCTGACACTGACAGCACCAGACGGGATGACAGAGGAAAAAAATTCCCTCAGCTGTGTTACCTTGCCGACCAGGAATCTCCCTCCGCCTGAATTGACACAGACATGACACAAATAAAAAAGTTTATTTTATTGTGCATTACATGTGTTGCAGTTTACAATAATGCTGGCTGGCTGGCTATGAATTATTATCTACAATAATGAATGTATTCACATGCACATGCGGTCTTCGCTAAAGTCCCAATTTAAAGACAGTATGTTTCACTGTAGCCCTCAGGACGAAAATGTTAGCTAGGTGGCTATTTTTATTTATTTATTTATATATTTTTTTGCCAGAACGCACGGACGCTGTATCTACTATAGATACTAATGAGAGCAAAACAAATACAAAAGAGGAAAACAAGGGAAATGCAAATATTTTCAAGAAAGCAGGGAGACTTTGTATAAATGGATTTTATTTTATTAAACGCTGCAATAACAGTTCTGCTTGTGAAGCATTCACACTATAATTTGACAGAACAGGTGATTTACAATGCAATGAAAAAGTATTTGCCCCCTGTCTGATTTTCTGCTTTTTTGCATATTTTTGAACTTGATGTTATCAGATCTTCAACCAAAATCTAATATTAGATAAAAGGGACCCTTTTGATACTTATTTCATTTATTTATTAAAGAAAGTTATGCAACACCCAATACCCCCGTGTGAAAAAGTAATCGCCCCCTTAGACTCAATAACTGGTTGCGCCACCTTTAACAGCAATATCTGCAACCAAATGCTTCCTGTAGTTATTGATCAGTCTCTCACTGCGCCCTGGAGGAATTTTGGCCCACTCCTTCATGCAGAACTGCTTCAACTCAGTGACATTTGTGGGTTTGAGCATAAACTGCTCGTTTCAGATCCTGCCACAACATCTCAATGGGGTTTAGGTCTGGACTTTGACTAGGCCATTCCAAAATTTTTAATTTCTTGTTCTTCAACCATTCTGATGTAGACTTGCTTGTGTGTTTCGGGTCATTGTCTTGCTGCATGACCCAGCTACGCTTCAGCTTCAGCTCATCGACGGATGGCTTGACATTCTCCTGTAGAATTCTCTGATACAGAGCAGATTTCATGGTTCCTTCAATGACGGCAAGTCGTCCAGGTCCTGATGCAGCAAAGCATCCCCAAATCATGACACTACCACCACCATGCTTGACAGTTGGTATGAGGTTCTTACTGTGGAATGCATTGTTTGGTTTTCACCAGACATCGGAGCCCATGTTGGCCAAAAAGTTCCTCTTTTGACTCATTTGTCCATAGAACATTGTTCCAGTTTGGCAAACTTGAGACAAGCATTCATGTTCTTTTTAGAGAGAAATGGTTTCCACCTTGCTACTCTGCAATGAATCCCATTTTTTCCCAGTGTCTTTCTGATGGTGGAGTCATGAACACTGACCTCAGCCAAGGCGAGAGAGGCCTGAAGATCCCTCGATGTTGCTCTAGAGTTCTTTGTGACTTCCTGGAAAATTTTACGCCTTGCTCTTGGAGAGATTTTGGCAGGACGGCCACTCCTGGGAAGATTCACTATTGTCCCAAACTTTCTCAATTTGAATAATATGGCTCTGACTGTGGTTTGTTGGAGCCCCAGAGCCTTAGAAATGGCTTTGTAACCCTTTCCAGACTGATAGGCATCAACAACATTTTTTCTGGAGGTCTTCAAGAATTTATTTTGATCGTGGCATGATGTGCCTCCTGTGTGCTGACAACTTCACTTTGATGGTAAGGGCCAAATTTAATCAGATTTATATTGGGCAGGGCTGGCCAAAATTAAGCCTGATTGTTAACCAAAGTATTCAAACAGCTGACCTTAACTATTCCTTTAATTGGGTAGAGTTAACTAGGGGGGCAATAACTTTTTCACACCTGAAGATTACATGTTTGATTACCTTGCACACAAAGCAAATGAAAGAAGCACCAAACTTTGGTGTCATTTTTTTTTTCTCAGACTCCCTCTATATACTACTACAACCCACAAAAAGATCTGACCAAATTCAATGTGAAAAATGTGCAAAAATGCAGAAAATCAGTCAGGGGGCAACTACTTTTTCACGGCACTGTATTTGCACTGTGCAGAACCTTATTTTCTCATGGAAATCATCGCCTGTGCACCTATCATCAGTGATTAAAGCCTGGTTTTCAAACAATGTGATTATCTCTCACCTGTACTGTATTGGTATAAGAAAAGTGTGTTTTTAAAAAAGTAATTTCAGCTTTCAATCACTTAAAATATGCTGACGATAATGTAAACAACACCAAGCTACAGACAGCGAGTCCTAAGCTTTAAATGTGTTACTGTTTATAGATAATAACTCAACTTTATTATGAATATTGTGTTATTATGTTTTAAGCAACATACTACGTCAGTGTTCATTATGGTAATTGTTTGTTTATTAGTTTTAAAATGTTTAGTAAAACGTGACCTATTGTTTGACCTTGTTAGTACAACAGACCCCCTTTGCTAATGACATCTTCAGTCAGGGTCGTAACCAAGTATAACTCTCCATATTTTTGTAAAATGACTTTACACTTAGTTCTAAAGATGCAACTCATTTCAGTAAATTCAAACAAGCGCAGAGGGAGAACAACCAACTTTGCACGCCGGCTTGTTCCCATTCTTCTTGGCAGATTTGCTCAACCTCTCTCAAGTTGCTTGGGGGTCACTTATGGACAGCAGCTTTTAAGTCTTTCCATAGATTCTCAATAGGGTTCAAGTCAGGACTTTGACTGAGCCACTCAAGGACATTCACTTTCTTATTCTTAAGCCACTCCAGTGTAGCTTTGTCATTGTGCTTTGGATCATTGTCCTGCTGAAAAATGAATTTGCCCCCAGTTTTAAGTCTTTAGCAGACTGAAACATGTTTTCCTCTAGTATTTGCCTGTACTTTGCTCCATCCATTTTTCCTTCAATCCTAACAAGCTTTCCAGTCCCTGCTAAGGAGAAACATCCCCATAGCATGATGCTGCCACCACCATGCTTGACTGTATGGATGGTGTTGACTGGGAGATGTGCTGTGTTGGGTCTGTGCCAAACGTAACGCTTGGCATTTAGACCATAAATTTCCAATTTGGTCTCTCCTATTTTAAATCTACAAATTTCTTTCTACTAATTTGTTTTGTGTAGGCTACACATTACATTATTAACAAATAATAAAGTATAACATATATATATATATATATATATATATATATATATATATATATATATATATATATATATATATATATATATATATATATATATATATCTAAAATATAAATAAATAAATATAATAAATATAAATCTGTACAGTATACCTGTACAGTAGTAAAATCAAATAAACATCTAGCACACTTTCTTTTTACTTTAGCCTATAAGCTATGCAATTATGTTTGGATAAAAATAAATGACCTATACTAGAAGGTTACATGAACCTTGAGTATGTAATACCATCTAGCAGAACATTACAAGTGGTACTATTTTTTTGATAACTAATATCAGGAAATGGTAAACAGGCAGCTGGTGAAGGGCAGGTTAATGTGCACAAAAACATCTAATGGCTCATATGAAGTCAAAATAACACCTGGAAGACAGAAGAATCATGTACTGTATACCAATCTTTATTTATTGACTGTTTGAATTCAGATACCACTCCTGTCAGTAGTGTAGTGCTCCTGTGGAAAGTCTGAAGCTCATAATATTAATAATATTTAAAAACTATAAATTAACAATGATATAATCTTTTTGAAATGTAAACATTTTTTTTTTACACATCAGAACAACTTAATAATTGATACATGTTAAGCTATTTGTGTATCTCAATCATAACTGAGAACTGTTTTAATAGTAAAATTGGTTTAATTTACTGTTTTATTCTGTGAAACAACTAAATGAGCTTGTAAATTGGCCAAGCCTTAATTTTTCATTTACAAGTAGAACTTACAAATGAGATTGCAACATGTTAATAAGCAATAATGAAAAATTAAGTATTTTATGCTGGACACACTTTATTACAATCTATACGTAACTGTATTTACATAAATACAGATGAGTCGCTTCTGCTTTTAAATGAAAAAGTATGACTTGCGATATAAAAGCCCATTTAGTTGTTTCACCGAAGAAAAAAATAATAATTATTAAATTAAATTAATTAAATACATTTTACTTTTAACACTTTTCTCAGTTGTGATTGAGATACACAAATGGTTTAACAGGTATAAATTGCATTTTTAAATGAGAGTAGACAAAACACTGAAATTCAAAAGCCTTATGTACAAATAAAGTTTAGTTACTTTGAATTGATGTTTGGCGGGAATGGGGTTAATTCCATCCCTGCCAGATCCACATGTGGAATATGGCTGGGTCTTGATTGACTAACTGATGGTAAAGCAAGCCATGTGGTATAAAAAGACATCCAAAACAGTTTGTTTAATGAAAAGTTTTAGGAGATAGTTCAGTGAAGGTGGCTGCCAAGCCTGAACAAATAAGGTTTGTTTATTTGGAGTGTTTGTTTAACTGATTTGTTTTGTTCAAAGCGTTTTGATCTACATCTTTCAGCCTGTGGGTCTGCTTCCTACTCTTCTACAGCTTTGGCCATGACTCTGTCTTGCCACAAAGACCAGCTAGAATATCTAAGAAGTCTTCTGAAAACCATTAAAAGAACACTTTGGGACTCATGAACTAAACTGTTTTAAATTACCTGAAATACTGCTTGGGAAGAGAAACCCATACTTCACGCAAAAAGAAAGGCATGACCTCTCTATTCACTAATATAAAAATATGCACAAATAAGGCAAGCTAAATGATTCATTTTCAAGTCATCATAGCATGCGAAATGCTGCATGCGTTACACACCATTTATTTTAGTGTATGGACACTCGAAAGGACAGGTAGTCTCTTACTTTGTCAGCATGGCAGCAATCAAGGAGGCAGCAGCTGGCACCAGCTACATCTTCAGTGTATCTGTAGGATTTTTGTATCATAGAATTCTGTATTCCCTTATATTTGACACCTGTGTAGCTCAAGGTTGCTATACGTGAACGCTTGATGTTTCTGAGCAGTATTTACATGTAATAAAATTTTAAAAGAAAAATAGTTTTAAAAGGTTACTTTTAATTAAGGGTTTTGTGTATTGAGCAATACAGAGGTACTGTGGAAAATCAGTGGTGTTAAATGTGTGGGTTTATTTTGCTACAGAATTTGTTTGGTCTTGTTTTCAATATTTATTGCAAACTGCAGGAGAACTCAATGGCAGTGCTTGAGAACACAGCAGGATTTGGGCACAGGTATATAGTGCATTTACGTCCAGCTTTGAAAAACTGCATCTGCACAGGCATGAAATCGTGAGAAACAGAAAATAAATAACTGAAAACAAATATGTGTTTGTTCACCTTTATCCCCCTCTGGTTTATTTTGAAGGTACTCCAGTACCGTAATGTTGGCAAAATATAAATGTTTATTTTAAAAGGTGTAAGTGTGCGGTTTATTTCTTTTTTTTCTTTTAGGAAACTTTAACCTTCCAGCTGCTTATCCAGTGATTTCGACATGCTGCATAGGCTAGTCACAATTTGTGCAGTATTCACTTATCTATTCCATGACAAAAATGCTAATGTTTTCAGGGCTGAAAAAATTCAGTGTAATTCATTTGTTAAAAGAGCACAACTGTCTCTTGGCTATTTTGGCAATACAAAGTCATAATTGAAAAATGTTATACAGCACTGTCTATTCCTACAATACATCTTGCATTGATAAAGCTACACGTTTGGAATCGGAATAAAGGAAATGATTATGCAATACAGTTCACATGCAGTCATCTTTTGGTAATTTTCATTTTCAGAATTATATCATTATGTACTGTATTACAACATTGTTTGTTAAAATATTGCCCTCTTCGTCCACAAAACCAACGAAATACATCCTATGTAGCCTAAGTTTGACATTTTATTTTATTCAGTGTGTAGAGCGTGAGGTGTTTCAGTGTGTAGAGCGCGGTGTGTTTCAGTGTGTAGAGCGCGGTGTGTTTCAGTCTGTAGAGCACGGTGTGTTTCAGTGTGTAGAGCGCAAGGTGTTTCAGTGTGTAGCGCGCAGGGTGTTTCAGTGTGTAGAGCGCGGTGTGTTTCAGTGTGTAGAGCGCGGTGTGTTTCAGTCTGTAGAGCACGGTGTGTTTCAGTGTGTAGAGCGCAAGGTGTTTCAGTGTGTAGCGCGCAGGGTGTTTCAGTGTGTAGAGCGCGGTGTGTTTCAGTGTGTAGAGCGCGGTGTGTTTCAGTGTGTAGAGCGTGAGGTGTTTCAGTGTGTAGAGCGTGAGATGTTTCAGTGTGTAGAGTGCGAGGTGTTTCAGTGTGTAGAGCACAGGGTGTTTCAGTGTGTAGAGCGTGGTGTGTTTCAGTGTGTAGAGCATGGTGTGTTTCAGTGTGTAGAGCGCAGGGTGTTTCAGTGTGTAGAGCGCAGGGTGTTTCGGTGTGTAGAGCGCAGGGTGTTTCAGTGTGTAGAGCGCGGTGTGTTTCAGTGTGTAGAGCGCGGGGTGTTTCAGTGTGTAGAGCGCGGGGTGTTTCAGTGTGTAGAGCGCGGTGTGTTTCAGTGTGTAGAGCGTGGTGTGTTTCAGTGTGTAGAGCGCGGTGTGTTTCAGTGTGTAGAGCGCGGTGTGTTTCAGTGTGTAGAGCGCGGTGTGTTTCAGTATGTAGAGCGTGGTGTGTTTCAGTGTGTAGAGCGCAGGGTGTTTCAGTGTGTAGAGCGTGGGGTGTTTCAGTGTGTAGAGCGCGGTGTGTTTCAGTGTGTAGAGCGCGGTGTGTTTCAGTCTGTAGAGCACGGTGTGTTTCAATGTGTAGAGCGCAAGGTGTTTCAGTATGTAGCGCGCAGGGTGTTTCAGTGTGTAGAGCGCGGTGTGTTTCAGTGTGTAGAGCACGGTGTGTTTCAGTGTGTAGAGCGTGGGGTGTTTCAGTGTGTAGAGCGTGAGGTGTTTCAGTGTGTAGAGTGCGAGGTGTTTCAGTGTGTAGAGCGTGGTGTGTTTCAGTGTGTAGAGCATGGTGTGTTTCAGTGTGTAGAGCGCAGGGTGTTTCAGTGTGTAGAGCGCAGGGTGTTTCAGTGTGTAGAGCGTGGTGTGTTTCAGTGTGTAGAGCGCAGGGTGTTTCAGTGTGTAGAGCGCGGTGTGTTTCAGTGTGTCGAGCGCGGGGTGTTTCAGTGTGTAGAGCGCAGCGTGTTTCAGTGTGTAGAGCGCAGGGTGTTTCAGTGTGTAGAGCACGGTGTGTTTCAGTATGTAGAGCGTGGTGTGTTTCAGTGTGTAGAGCGCAGGGTGTTTCAGTGTGTAGAGCGTGAGGTGTTTCAGTGTGTAGAGCGCGGTGTGTTTCAGTGTGTAGAGCGCGGTGTGTTTCAGTCTGTAGAGCACGGTGTGTTTCAGTGTGTAGAGCGCAAGGTGTTTCAGTATGTAGCGTGCAGGGTGTTTCAGTGTGTAGAGCACAGTGTGTTTCAGTGTGTAGAGCGTGAGGTGTTTCAGTGTGTAGAGCGTGAGATGTTTCAGTGTGTAGAGTGCGAGGTGTTTCAGTGTGTAGAGCACAGGGTGTTTCAGTGTGTAGAGCACAGTGTGTTTCAGTGTGTAGAGCGTGAGGTGTTTCAGTGTGTAGAGCGTGAGGTGTTTCAGTGTGTAGAGCGCGGGGTGTTTCAGTGTGTAGAGCGCAGGGTGTTTCAGTGTGTAGAGCATGGTGTGTTTCAGTGTGTAGAGCATGGTGTGTTTCAGTGTGTAGAGCGCAGGGTGTTTCAGTGTGTAGAGCGCAGGGTGTTTCAGTGTGTAGAGCGCGGTGTGTGTCAGCGTGTAGAGCGCGGGGTGTTTCAGTGTGTAGAGCGCAGGGTGTTTCAGCGTGTAGAGCGCGGTGTGTTTCAGTGTATAGAGTGCAGGGTGTTTCAGTGTGTTGAGCGCAGGGTGTTTCAGTGTGTAGAGCGCAATGTGTTTCAGTGTGTAGAGTGCAGGGTGTTTCAGTGTGTAGAGCGCAGGGTGTTTCAGTGTGTAGAGCACGGGGTGTTTCAGTGTGTAGAGCGCGGTGTGTTTCAGTGTGTAGAGCGCGGTGTGTTTCAGTCTATAGAGCGCGGTATGTTTCAGTGTGTAGAGTGTGGTGTTTTTGTTGGTGGTCTTTGCTGTGACTGTTGTGTGCAGTGTAACCTGAATAAAGAATTGCCATTCAGGACTGAAGCTGCAGTCTCCTGTCAGATCTCTTCAAACTCTACCACTGTTCCTGAAAAGCTGGTATGCTACATTGGTGATCAGAAGTGGGATGGAGTGATCACCATGGAAAGTGAAGAGAGAACCGGAGAAGAGAGTGACCAAAGCCGACCAGCCACTACTGACCGGGTGGAAGTCAGCAATAAAGTGATGACGCCAACAAACAAGAGTGGGAAGATGTAACGGCCGACAAAAAAACACCATGAAGAGTCAACCCGTGGTTTAAGACCATCCCTGTGAAGGGAGAGCCAACAGGTTGTAAAATAGACAAACTAGCAAATAAAACCTGCACTTCATGGTTGGTACTGTGTAAAGCACTCAGTGGTTCCCCTAGCAATTGTTGTCAAGGATCTTGCCATCTCACAGAGTGAAATTCAGTAAGTGCAAAATGTGACTCATTCTAAATTAGAATCAAGATTATTTCCGATGATATACCTTGGGCTCTTCAAGTGGTTGTCCAGCAGCAAGAAAAATAGTACCATAAATCTAACATGTTGTGCACTTCCATTTACTATATCTATATATTTCACTAGTCCAGTGGAAAAAAAAAAAATGTAGAAAAATTTAATTTCAAAACATCAGTTTACAATACTTGCCTTTCCTTTGGGAAGTCTGTTATGTAACACCTAGATCATATATGTCTTCGGTGTCAAAGTAAGCTAATGCTGCAACGCCTGTCAATAGAGAAAGCAGAGAGTTGGCTAATAATCGAAAAGAAGATGTTGAAGGGGCGTCGGATAATTCCATTTTACAGGTAAAATAACCAAACAAGTGCAAGTAAACATTTGTTATAAAAATGTATAAATGTGCTATGATTTTTTTTTTTTTTTTTTTTTTTTTTTGATTTGTAACTTATATACCCAAAAGGAAGTGCCCAACGGGTAAGATTTATGGAATGATTTTGTTATGTACAACCACTTTAAGACTGCCTTATCTGGATCCTGATGTCTTACTAAATTACCTGCACATAGTAGTCTCAGCTGTGTAAGCAGAAACACAATTACCACAGTAGAGTACTCAAACTGCACTCTCATGGTGACTAATGATCTACTTGTGCAGATGGATGCTGGACATTTGTCTGTTAATACTGCGAAATGTTAAATCACAAGAGACTGATTAACTGTCTTGAAGTTTAACTTGGCTTTTCAGGTACAGTCCTTGTTTGGTTTAAATGTAATCTATAGTATACAGTAGCTGTCAGTTAGTTCCCTTGTAGTAACTAAAGATCCATTCTTCGATGTCAATAATATTACTAAAATTCTGATTCAGAAGATGGAGAGATTTTGTTTTTGTTTATTCCAGATACATACGATTACGACAATTCTTTACCAATATATAACAAATCTTCTTCCACCTATATCAGGGGTGTCAAATTCCAGTTCTTGAGGGCAGCAGGGTCTTCTGGTTTTCATTACAACTTAAGCTAGCAATTAACATAACTGATCTAATTATTTGTTGAATTTGACATATTTAATATTTTTCATGGTCTTTTACAGTTGATGGTTTTAAAAATGCACTTGATTCAAGGTACACTACCTATGAAACATTTTAAGGCCTGAAGAGAAGTGTTAAATGTGTCCAGTTAATTAAATAATTAGACCAATTAAGTTATTGAGAGCTCGGGTGGAATGAAAGCCAGAAGACACTACAGCCCTCCAGGAACGGAGTTTGACACCCCTGATCTTTGTCAAAGATATATAACTTCTGGGATTTTCATAATTAGAATGGACTTCAATAATAATAATAATAATAATAATAATAATAATAATAATAATAATAATATTTAGTTTTATTTAATAAAATGTTGAAACACGTATTGGGTGGGGTTTTTTTTTTATGTTGTCCTTATTGTTTATACATGGGTTCTGTTGGAGATATGCCCCGGTGCACTGTCTGTTCGTCTTTTCCCCTGTTTGTTTACAGTAATGTGTAAGCTTATTGGGCGTGTTCTCTTTCCCTCCTCTCTAGCGATGCCCACCAATCAAGCCTGAGAGCATATCAGAACGCCTGCACTGGAAAAGGGGGTGGACAGGAACAGGCAAACAGGACTAAGCCAAGACTTATGGAGGATCACAGCCGAAAGTTCATTTTATTTGTTTAATGTTGAGTGAGATAGTTAGAGTGAGCAATTATATGTATCTGTGTAGTAAGCATTTTCTCTTGGACTGCAGTTTTGTCCTTGTGTTTGTTTGAGTGGAGTGACATTTTTCTCTGTTTCTTTTGGACTGTTTGTCCTTGTGACTGTGTGTGTGAAGCATATATGAGCTCATTATGATTCCTTCTGGATCTTCACTGGCTTTTTGGACAAAGGGTATCTGGTCACCAGACACTATCAGGGGTATCTGTCAGCTTTTTGAAACACAAAGCTTAATTATAGTATAGCTCTGAGTTGGGTTTAATTTACTGGAACTGACAAATTGCCTTTTTGCTTGCTTTTCCCCTTTTCTCTCAATACTTTATAATTGTACAATGTCTAAACTAAAACTTAGCTGTTTAGTTTTTATTATTGGTTTGAACTACTGTAACTGTTTGCTCTGGGATTGAGTTTAGTTATTTAGAAACTAGATTACAGGTAGTTAAACTACTGTGCTTGTGTTTTTCTCGTATGATTTAGACTCTTGCTCTGTTTATGCTGGTAAATATACTGTTGTCAAATACTACTTTTTTATTCTCTAATAGACTCATAAAGTCAGGGGAGATGTTGGGAGGGACAGAAAGGTGTTACAAACTCCTCAGTCAAGAAAAATCACAGAGTTTATTCAATGTTTAACTAATCAGAGTATATGTAATAATAAATAATAATAATTGTAATAGCGCCTTTCATAGTGGACCACCATCACAAAGCACTTTACAAGATACGAGACTGTATATATGTATGTACTCCTTCGATTTATTAAATCTATGAAATATTTAATAATGGATAGAGTGGTTACAGACCACATCAGATCCTAGCACATAGACAGTCTAGGCAATCCAATGTCTTTGCAAACTAACAGCATCAATGTTATATAGCAAAATGGTTACAAAAAAGTACTTAGCCTAAAGCACCCACCATTAATCTTAAAGCAGTCAATATGCCAGCTCTCTATAAGAAAACATAATGCAAAAATCCTATATCCAGTTTCACACACTTATGACGCTTCAGAACCTTCATATTTTATGCCGCCACTGAACCATCACAACTGCTTGTGTGAAAGGCTATTCCAAGTGCTATAGCGGGTGTGATGCTATAGTGGGTGTGGTTTCAAAGTCAACATAGTGCTGAAGTGCTATAGTGGGTGTGGTAGCCTACTTTAAATTACTTTACGATTTCAACTTGAGTGCTTTTAAGTAAGATGACATTGGCTGCAACTCTATTCTCATTTTTTATACACAAATAAGCATACTTGAGTTGAAAAACATCATGAATGACACAAGCAACTTCTTACACTACTTGGTTTGGTTAAATGAGTAGTACACAACAAAATATGAAAGCTGAACACTAATTTCAACAAAGAACAATTACAACTTTTTAATGAATAAAACATATTGTAGCCTTCGTCAATAGGAACATTAGCCTGCTATATTATATTAAACCAAAACAACAAAATGAATATCGATCTGGTTCTCTTGCCTTTTTCAATTAATATAATTTAATCAATAGAGAATAGAAGCATACTAAGTTAACAACTACCTAACGTAAGTTTAATTAATCGTTTTTGTGATCTACCAGCGGCTTCTGTTGTGCACACATCACTGATAATAGTGTAGACCGTGGGTCAAACCAATGTTCCTGTTGGATGCGTTCTTTCATCAATGTTATCCTTCTGGAGTGCCTGTGAATGCCTTTTAATTTGTTTGTTTTTTTTTTAAACCATTTAAATGCAAAACCATAACAAAACATGTATACAGACCTTTTTTTTATTTTTTAATTATTTCTCCTGCGGTTGCCTTTAATAACTTTTTTCTGCATGTACTACTACTTTGTATATGATGTAGAATACGTGATTTTAAACATCTAGCACAAGTATGTACAATACTCATGTTATGATTTTGAATATGCGCTTCTTAGGGTTGGTATTATTGTCATTGCTTATTATTCCGTATCTTTTTGTTTACAAATTAAGCACTGCTTGCATGCGTTCGGTCGAGAACAGTCTGCTGTTGCCATGAGAACAATCTGTTGATTGACAGGTTTGAAAGTTGTACTCTCTTTGGCTGTGTGAAAGGGTAATAACAGTATTACACCGGCATAGATTACGCAATTTCATGCTGTGTGTATTTTACACACGTTAAAATGCTTCAGAGACGACACAGTGGTTGCATTTCTGTGTGAAAAAGGTATAATAAGAGCTCTACAAGGCATGGACCAGTTTTCAGCTTGTTTAGGCTTTCAACTGATGCTAAACCTGCACTTTTGTCCCTTCAGTTATAATTAATTTTCCCTGCTTCGTGTGTCATAAGGTTTAATTAAACTTAAAACATCTGGTTTTTAGGCAGCACTTCTAGCTAAAACTAATAATATATTTTATACTTGTCTGATTACTCTTTTAAAATAAATAGTATATGATCCCATGCTCTCTATTTTTCTAATCCCTACATATGTGAGGTAATTTCAAAAATTATAATATATTTTTACTGTACCATAAAGTTCTTATTACTTGTTAAGATATGAGTTTATTTAATGATTTAAAGCACCTGTTCTTATCAGTTAGTCCGGCCTTGGTTGACAATGTATTTCCCTCTCTTTAAACAAAAATAAACAACTTGTCTTTTTGATTTAAAGTAATACTTCTCAATGAACTTGACCTTGCTTAGTGGTATCTGGCAATTCCTGGCAACTTACAGATAAGACGTAAAATGCGAGGGCCCCTGCTTTTGGCTGGAGTTATTTTTTGCTGATAAAAACTCAGCTGTGAGCACATTCGTTAGAGTTCATTAAATTAGGTCATAGTTAGGGCTAGGAGTTTGTCACTGAAAATTTAGATGTAAATCACAGAGCAGTCACTGTCAATGCATTCAAAATCATGGAGAAAATGACAGAGGGAGAGTAAAGTCACAGGGATAAAAAAATGTGAAATTTAATGTTAATATGATAAACACTTTCAAATAAAATCACATACAGGTGGAACACAATTTACTGACATCCCTGCAAGTCACACACACACATCAGCAGAAATTGCAGACTCTAGCAAAAGTCACGGAATCCGTGACACACGCAACCACCGTGACTAAATCCCAGCCCTACTCATAGTGTTGCTAAATTGTCTCATTTTAGGCTAACACATGCTACTGCACCAATATTTCTGCTGACTTAATGTCCTTTAAACCCAGTACACAGTTTTCACTATATTCAATAATATAATTTGCCTTCAGCAGTGTTACAATTTAACAAATTCTTCTTGATCACTTTCTCCAAATATCAGTTTGCTCCCAGCAGGGCTGAAAATCTGCATCAGGCTCTGCTCTCACTGGGTCTGCAAAAGCCACTACAGGACCCGTCATCCATTTCTGCACATCACAGGTGTGGGTAACAGTTTTAAAAGTTTTAAAATACCTGCAAAAAACTTAAACCCTCTGAGCCAGACTCCCATCTTTGCATTCTCTTTGCATCCCCATCATCAGTGTAGAATCCCCAAAGAAATGAAGCTGGCTTGATCAAAGGGACATACATCTCTGCTACATATACTTTCCATTCAAAGGGTACAAGTACCTTGTACAAGGGAGGAGCGCTTTTGGGGTCACTTATAACAGTGTTTTCTTTACGCAATAGCATAACATTTTTCGAGTTGATTGTAATCTCTTCTAAGTTTCTGTACTTTTTTGTGCATTTTTCACCAAGATTGTCTGGAATTGTATTAAATACACTTGCATTGATAAAGTCTAATTAGAAGCAGAGGGAGGTTAGTTGGTTTGGATTAGTAATGTATTACTTTGGCATGTGAAGGTGTTACTGATGAGTTTATTTTTTTGTAAGCTATTTTTTATGGTATAGTCTTCTGCTGTATTCATTCTTCTGCCTCAAGCTCCCAAGCAGACTAATTTATATGTCACTATTAATAATAATAATAATAATAATAATAATAATAATAAATAATAATAAATAATTAATAATAATAATCTATAAATACATAAATAAATAAAATAGTAGTGAGTTCCAAAGAAAAGGAGCAACACAGCTAAAACTACGCACTCCGAGCATAAAATGTTTAACAGTCCAGAGTTAAAAGATCTAAGCTGCCTCCCAGGGTTGTGAGGACTAAGAAAATCCATTATATAACTAGGACCCCGACCGTGCAAAGCCTTGTAGGTCAAAAGCAATATTTTAAAGGAAACACTGGATTGAATAGGAAGCCACTGCAAGCGCTTAAGGACCGGAGTAATGTGTTATGTCCACTTGGTACTGGTAAGAACCCTTGCTGCTGCATTTTGCACCATCTGCAACACATGTAGAGTAAACAAGAAGATTAACAAAAGTGCATTACAATAATCCAAACAAGACATAGCAAATGCATGAACGAGAATCTCAGCATCCCTAGGGGGCAGAAAACGACACACTCTGGCAATTTTCTATAAATAATAAAACCCTGTCTTTACTACTGAAAATATATGTTTTTCAAATAAAAGCTTTGAGTCAAGTTGAACACCTAAACTGCAGACTAACAAAGAAGGATCTACTAGGCAGTCACCAAAAGAGCATGAAAATCCAGCAAAAGAGCAAAGCTGGGTATTAGATCCATTAACCAATAGTTTAGATTTACTAGCATTCAATTTTAAAAAAAATTGACATCCAACAAACAAGCGGATAGGACTGTATCAGTGATCACATTTTTTTTTTAATAGATCTGTGTATCATCTGCTTAAGAATGGAACTGATCCCCATGCTTTCGAATAATATCACCCAGTGACAACATATAAATGTTAAAAGTAAGAGGATCAAGGATGGAACCCTGCGGGACTCCATGAACAAGTTGAGTATTTGTAGAATTGTGACCAGCATAGGAGACATCTTGATAATGATCTGACAAATATGAACAGAACCAATCAAGAGCCGTCTCCCTTACATTCACCCAATTTTTCGAGACGCGTCAGCATAATCTGGTGGTCAACAGTATCAAAGACGGCAGTAAGATCTAAAAGAACCAATACTGAAAGAGCACCATTATCAGTATTCAGAAGGAGATCATTTACAATCCTAACCATAGCAGTGTCAGTGCTTTTGCGAAAGATGTGCGAGTAATTGGTCAGCAACAACTCGTTCAAGCAATGAATGATTGTGATCTTATATTAGTTTAGTTTGTGACAAGTGATGTTTACATATTGTGACTGGTTATTTTAATTCTATTCAGCGATCTTTTTATGAACTGTGAATACATCTGTTGATGGGAAAACACATTTAATTGTAGTTTATGACTGGCTAAAGAGATATGGATTGTGAACGGGCAGTGGAATGTATTTTTTATAAATTTGTGTACTGTGCGAATAAAGATATTTTTGATCATTTTTATTACCGTTTTCTGGCATTGTATTATTTGATACTCTCACTTAAGTTATTTGCCTTAATTAAAGAACCTGTGGAAGCCTAAATTATTAAAAGGTAATTAACCAGCTTTACGTTTGGTTTTTCGTTTTGTAGTTTCTAGATAATTGGGTGTGGTGTAGTCTGGTAGTGTTAATTAGTGGGGTGGTTTTACCGAATCACTTTGCCGTACTTTTCCCACCCACTACACTTATTTTTTGTCCTGATAATTTAATCAATTCATCTAAGCTTTCTGGTGAATACACATTTATATTTCAGTGATACTGAATGCTGCTAAAATGCATTTTTGTAAAATAATTATTTGGGGAAAGAAAATAATTATAGAAAGTGAAGTAGTGGTGAATGAACACTTATATATTAATGGTTGTGCATGTGTTGGGTCCCAGTGATTTGATCTTGCATCTATTTTACGTTTATAACTGTTAATATTGCCACCTAGAGAGATATTGATGTAGGCAAATAAGTCACTTTTTCTTAACTGCTGTGCTCTTAGCAATGTATTAATATGCAGTTTGTGTTAACAGTTTTTTTAATGTCCTGTTCAATGATCTGTTCTAACTCCAATATTTGCTGAACCAGGTCTGAGCAGCAGCATGTTTATTTTTTCTGTCTCGAACAAACAGACAGACCGTAGAAGGTATGTGATTCCCCTCTGCTCTATTCAAAGATTGCCAGGTTGAATAGCTTTTAGACCTACACAGGGCTTTGTTGATTTCAAAGTGCCCATTTCTGTCAAGAAGGAAATAAGTTATTACAGGCGAAACTCCATTTGCCAAAAAAAATATAGTATGAAAATCACAAAAGCTTCCCAAACCATTTATGATCAAACAGTGACCAGCACAGCTGACAGTACAGTCCACAGAAATGTAAGATTAATATAAAACTAAATGGGGGAGATTCTTAAATCCACCGCTGTTAAGTTCATTACAATAGACACTGCAGCCTTCCTACTCTTCTATGAACTCCTTTTGTGCTTCCTTAATTCTCACTAATTCTTCTCTTTTTATTGATACATTAATCATTTTGTATGTAGCATTAAATGTTCCATATTTAGCATCACAGATTGTCAACAAGTGATTTTTCAGTTCTTCTTGGTGTAGTGGTTTTTCAGTGCTACATTTGTGCAATCAGGTGCACCAATTAGACCTCAGAACCTGTAATACACTGTAGGCTATTAACACTAGAACCGCCATGCGGGCCATTGTGACCCATTTTGCACTTAAAATGTTAATTACTCTTTTGTTGTAAATCGTATGTGTGTCAGTTTTTTACTTTTCCTAAATATATGAATTAAATATCCTGACAGTGTTTGATAGCCAGAATCGCAAAAATGATAAAGTTATAAACCGTTCTACCTAAAACCGGCACATGGGTCAATATGACCCATGCATTACAATACACATTATACATTTACACATTATACATATATTACATTATACACATTTTTTTTTAATATAACGTACGATATTCTATTATTTTTGTAAATCCAGCAAACAAGACACGCCCCCTCTTCCTAGCATACGTGTTTTTTTTTTGTTTTATTTTATTTCAAGCCTGTTTGTAGATTGACCACGAGACAGAGATTGCTATGATAGTGGATTTGTCAAGATGCCAACTCAGTGAAAGCCTAGTTGCTTATTTTTCAATGTACCTGGGAGACAACAATCCTTCATTTTGTTCCACAAATGCAACTGGGAATATATCAGAAGGAAATATTTAATCTTGGAATATGGCAAGCTACACCCAGATGCATATAGCAAACTGAAATGTCAGGTAAGATAACAACTTATGTGTCTAATATGAAACGTATTTTATATATTATTATTTTTTTTATATTACTTTTAGAAAAAAAAAACAGTTCGGTTTTGCAGGTTTGTATGTACCAGTTTACAAAATAGAGTTCAATGGAACTGCATCTGTGTTTACAGCACAGCTCCTGTCAGTCAGCTGGCAGACGCGTATGCTCCTCCATAGAGTACCGTGTAGCCGTCAAACCAGAAGTAGTGTTATATAAAAATTTTGCATAGTATTAGAAACAATGATTTCAGTTTTATAGTTTTGTGTGTACATATACCCGTTTACACCTGTACGCAGGTATATGTACATGCCCTTTTCTTTTGAAATGTGTATTTGTAGCAGATGGACTGTTCAGAAGGATATCATCTGAGCAATTTTTGCTAGATCTCGTGCAGATCTATGATACACTGAGTGAACTTGTCCTCCTCTCTGAGTGCCTTCAGAAACGAGACAGTAAAATTGTTCAGGCGGAGCAAGCTCATTCAGAGTAGTATTTGTTTCATAGAAGGGCTCAACCAACTCAAGAGGGGGCCACCGGCTACAGAGAAGGTGAAAAGGCCAGCTGTGCCACTGTCAGCCTTTCAGCTCACAGTATTTCCTTTGATGGAGGAGCCAGCGTCTGCATTGTAGCCTCCAGCTGCGCCTTGAGTAGCATTGTCACTGCAGCCTACAGGGCTGGAGGAGCCAGTCTTGTTGCTTCTGTGTAGTTTTTAAAGGAGGACCTCACACTGTGGCCGCCACCATTAAATCTTTTTTGCATCTGTTCCTGGGCAAGAACTGCGAAAAAGACTTTTGGGACTTTAGAGGGGGATGTGGCGTGGAATGGTCGGGTGTGGCTTGCACAAAGAGGGGGATATGTGACAGAGTAAGGGATGTTGTTAATTACTGTCCTTGCCAAAAACATGTGAGAATGTGGCTGTTCCTGATGGAATCATTGGTGTTAATTAGGAACGACTACATCCTATAAAAAGAGACCCAAAAGCTCCATTAGAGAGATGACCAGTGAGCTGGGAGCAGAGGTTTGCTGCTACAGGTAGAGAGACAAACGTTCCTATATTTTTATTTTTAAAACCCACCGTGATAGTGCAAGACTTGGGTGAGGGATTTTCTGTTTCATTTTGTGTTCTTGACTTGTTTTTGTTTTATCCTTTTTATTTTGGCAGTGAGCTGTGTTTTTGTTTATAATTTGTTTTGAGTAGGCAGCAACTCCTGTTCATCTTGGGGGGGGGGGGGGGGGGGGGGGGGAGCATACCACCATGTGCCCCCTTCTTGTCTCAAATGTTACAGCGGTTGTACAAAATATAAAAAATATGTCTCATCTGGACATCTGTTATCATCCACGGATGGACAGTTTGGTGGAACGGTTTAATCAAACATTAAAGCAGATGTTGAGATGGTTTATGAGCCAAGAGCAGAAACATTGGGCAACACTTCTTCCCAACTTCCTTTTTGCAGTGAGAGTGGTGCCGTAGAGTTCGACAGGGTTCTCCCTCTTCAAGCTCTTGTACAGCCAACAGCCTTGCTGCCTCCTCGATCTGTTGAGAGAGGGGTGGAAGGAGTACAAAGGCTTGTCCAAAAATATAGTGCAGCATGTGCTCCAACTCAATGATCACCTGGATTTGCTTGGTCGTTTGGCCCAGGACAATCTAAAATTAGTTCAGCACCAGTAATAACAGCATTACAACCAAAATGCACATATTCAGACCTTTTGACCAGGAGACAAGGTAACGTTGCTTCTTCCTACATCAGAATCCAAACTGTATGCAAAATGGCAGTGGCCATATGAGGTGATTCGGGCTATAGGGAAAGTGAATTCAGCAGCCCGATCACCGCAATGAAAGGGAAATTTACCATGTCAATTTATTGAAACCCTGGCAGGCAAGGGAGGCCTTATTTCTAGCCCCAGACAAGGTAGAGGATGATTTTGGATCCTGTATAGAGGCCCTTAGCACATAGAGTGTTACAACAGTTACTCCTAGATCAGCAAAGAGATCTGTGTAGGTTAATTCGGGAGTTCATGGATGTTTTTTTTTACGTGCCCAGCAGAAATAATCTTGTTGAATATGATATTATCACTCCCCCAAGTACCACGGTTTGAGAGAGACCTTGGAAATGGACCAGCGATTGAGCCTTCCAGGAGCAAGTGGAGCAGTCTGATTGCGATAGTCGCCAAAAGGGACGGCACCAACCGCTGCTGCGTTGATTTCCGTAAGGTAAACGCTATTGCCAAGTTCAATGCCTACCCCATGCCTCGGGTCGACGAGCTTCTCGATAGACTGGGAACGGCAAAGTTCATCTAGACTTGATGAAGGGATACTGGCAGATCACCTTAACCCACAGATCACATGAGAAAACTACATTTTCTACCCCTGATGGTCTGTTTTATTTCACAACCATGCCATTTGGGCGACATGGTGCGCCCGCTGCCTTTCCGAGACTAATGGACTAGGTCTTACACCCACATTGTGAGTATGCAGTAGCGTATATTGATGATGTGGTTATTTACAGCTCCACCTGGCAAGAGCATTTGGCTAGGGTCACGGCTGTCCTGCAGTCTCTAAGGGTAGCCCGTCTGACAGCCAACTTGGGTAAATGTGCGTTTGCCAAAGTAGAGACGCAATATTTGGGATTTGTTATGGGTCATGGGCAGGTGAAACCCATCTCCACCAAAGTCCAGGCTTTGATAGGTGCAGCAATCCCAAAAACCAAGCCCCAGATGAGGACTCTCTTGGGCTTGACGGTTATTATCGCAAATTCATCCCCAAATATGCCACATTGGTCAACCCTCTAGTGAACCTCACTAGAAAGAGTGCACTAAATGTAATTCAATGGACAGGAGAATTTCAGGGAGCATTCTATAGCATTAATCAAAGACTCTGCCAAGCCCACATCCTTATCACATAAGATGTTGATAGGGAATTCATCCTCCAGACTGACGCTTTGACCAAACGAGCAAGTTGGGCCGAATGGCCTCCTCTCTTTTGTAAACTTTCTTATGTTCTTATGCTCTTATGTAATCTGTTCCTTTGTAATGGTTGCAAACACACCTGTAAAGGACAGACAAAAAGTATAAACCATGAGTGTTTTGTATTTGTGTTTTTGTTACTGTTTATTTATTATTATTAGATAGCTAACAAAACGGGGAGCTGTTGCTGTCAAGCCACCCGGATTACAAATACTGCACCAGTCATGATAATTGTGTATTTACCACCAGCACGGGAGCATCGTGAAGGATGCGGCGCCATGCCCTGGATATTGCCTTTGTTTATTATTGTTTCCGGACTGATACCCTGTGTTAGTTAGATACGCAACTACACATTGCTGTGTAGTTGCCAGCGCTATTCATTCACGGTGCTAAACCGTACAAACAAAATAACTGTTTGGACCATGAACTCTGTTTGTTTGTTGTTGTTGGAGACCTGCATCACCACTATACCTGCACACTGCAAACTCCTTGTTCATAGAGTGCTTCACACATTGTTAAAGTACTGAAATTGACTGCATACCAGCAATCTCCATCAGTGCTCCACTTACAATCCTGATTTCTTGCACTGCCAGACAACAACGCATTTTAACAACAGAAACGCTACTACTCTATAATTCAAAACACATTTAGATTAGACGGAAATATATTAAATTGGCCCGACAGCGTATTGTTATTGTCGTTATTACTATTATTATTATTATTGACATGTGTGTTTGCTGTCACTCTCTCAACCGGCTTGAACTGTGATGGCAATGTCATTGTTCATGTAGGGTGCATTTTATTGCAGCTTTCTCTTAATGTGGCCCTGCTGGTATCGTCTGAATACCTTTCCATTTGTTTTTGTTTTTCCTTTGAGGACCAATAGTTTTTCAGTGGGATGCTGCCCTAGGACCAGGTGTTTTTTGGCTGTATTTGACTCTCTTCCTATACAATTTCAAACCTTCCCCTTCTGCCCTATGAGTTAGAATCCTATGTATAGTTAGAAATTAACTAAAGAAGGGTCGGCATTAAGAATCTTGTTGTGTGTTTGTCATGTGAGGAGAAAGACAAGTGGAGAATAGGTCTAAACTCGTGTACTTTAGTTGAACTCAATAACATGAGCCCTGCTAACACAGGAAATACTGCTGTTGAATACAATCAGCAATTCATGGAATTGCAGATGGTAAGAATACCATAATGCAAATCACAGATGTTCATAATATAGGCTGATCAGCTGCTTAGAAACAGAAGGGTGGAAGATAGTAAAAGCATTGTAGCCAGTTAGTCATGTAAAGGTGTTGCCCTTGTTAAGATGCATATATACTAGGACTACATATATCGTGTCTAGGGATAACTGATTTTGTACTATCAGTAACCAATAGATGATAACCTTTAAATACATGTAATTTGATTGTTAACCATTGTTCAAGACTGGTCATTGATGTTTAAGAAATTATATTAAGTAACTATTAGGATATTTTATAAAACTATAATTATATTTAATACCACAAACCCTACACCTGTAAGTATTTATTCTCCAATTTAGACATTAGACATTATTAACAGCTTTCTGTATCAACTGTTTCAAATCACTGCAACTGCTTCAGCATTGTTCTTACTTAGCTTACCCCCCGACTGCAAGGCCTTTGTCCAGCAGAGGACCTGCCACTTATCCCAGTAAACATACTGGGCTCTATGTATCATTGATTTTTCTTTTGTATCTTGACTTTTTGTAGGTTTTTGGGACTTTGTAGACCTACCTGCAATGTTTTAAAGTCATTTTCACTCCCATAACATAGTTTCATCCCTGCTACTTAATGATGGGAAGCAAATAAACAAATCATTGCAGAGTTCTTTAATAATAGAAAAACAAAGAGTAGACGCACACCCAAGCAGAATAGCTGAGGTTCTGAACAAATCAACAAAGAAGGGAAGCTGCACACTGAAACATACTGCTAAGTTTATTGAGAAAGAAACCAATGTTTCGCCTGCAAAGTCTTCATCAGGGTAGAGAGCCGCTCAGAGTGTTTTTTTTTTTTTTTTTTTTTTTTTTTAATAGACAGTCGCAGATGTTAACAATCAACAAAGTAAGAAATCACAATCAGTCTACATAATTTATAGTTGTATAAAGACATAATAGCTTGAAAGAAGTTATTTTAAAGATAAAGCATAGAATCACTTGGATAATGTTGCGTAATTCATCAATAGTAATAACGCAAAATATAAAGCTAATATATAACCAATTATACTTTATAAAAAATAAACTAAATTAAATTAACAATTTAACTAAAACACAATCTTTACTATTGAAATTTCTAAACACATATCTGTAAATTCCCCAAAAATATCTAACATTAAAATTTGAAATAGAAGAAAAGCAATAATAGTAATTATAATAATTTAAAGGAACGGTCCAAGATCGAAATTAATGTTCATACCGTTTGGAATAAGCAAAAAGTATCAAAATCACCACCCCTTTTCTATACCAAAATATCTAAGAGATAAAATTGAATGTTTGGCTTTTATAAAATGGTCAGCAACTGAATATGTTTAATTTTTACATCTGATCGTGCTATGATGTTCGGCTATTCTAGTTTTAAGAGCAAATTTAGTTTTACCAACATAAGATTTACCACAAGGGCATTGGTTGAAGTATACCACTCCCTTTGTGGAGCAAGAAATTATACCTTTAACCCTTAGCGGTCCATTTATTCATCGCTTGTCAGGCGCTCCAGGTCCAATTTATTTTCAAATGTGCTTTACTTTACACGTGCTGTTTAAATTTTTTTTTTTTTTTCAGAGTAAAACGGGTTTAAAGGCACTGAATCACAAAAGGACACTCAGTACTGCATCTCCAGTCAAGCCCCACCCCTTGTTCACTGTATTTTTCACATACCTCTTTATACCTCCTGATCACTCGTTTTATCATCAAACTCCTCAATAATGCGATCCAAGTCATTATTTTATTAATATAATCTCAAAAAGCTCTGCAAATGTCTGTGATATTCTTTGAGCACTGGATGCACTGGTGTGTTGCCAGGAGAAAGGAGGGGGTCACCAACAGCAGCCAGTGAAGTAGCTATTGATAGATGGAAAAGGACCCCTACCGCAACAGATCCAGCCGCGAGCCGAGCGTGACAGCCAGGAGGCAAGGAAACGGAGGCTACAGGGGTAAATCAGGCTGGCAGACCGCAGTGCAGATTTTTGCCTTATCTGCGGGAGATATGTGGAAGATGGGACAAGCTGTCACATCCAGAGCCAGCTGCCTACCCCAGAACCAGTACAAGTAGGACAATCTGGATGTGACCTGCAACTGCCAGTAGCGGCGTCATTGAAGGAAAAGGAGCAGCTCAGAGCCCAAAAGAGAAACAGAAAGGACTACCAACCCACGAGTTAAAGGGGGAGGAGTTGGCGCCCTGTATACCTGTGAGGGAAGAGTTAGCAGCCTGCAAGCCTATGACAGAGGAACTAACATCCTACATACTGGAGAGGGTGGAGTTGTCAGGGGATAGGCCCGAGAAGGAGGAGGCCAAGTGTCTAGTACCCAAGAAGGGGGTGCACCAGCCTCCAGAGCTAGAGGGAGACTACCGGCGGGTTACGTCTACACCGACAGAGGAAGACGACACGTTGCTCCTGCCTGCCTGTAAACCCGAGAGGGAGAAGCCATCTTCCAATAAATCAGAGATGGAGGAGTGGTCCTCCAACAGGTCTGAAAAGGAGGACCGACCAACCTATAGACATCCATCTCCAAAGAAGGAAGGGGAGCTACCGATCTCCAACGACTGGAGGAGAGTCACCGCAAGCTCCTGAGGTAGAGGAGTCATTGAGTGAGGACCTGCTATGCCTTCCTCTACCCCCAAGGGGAGAAGAATGGAAGCTGCAGAAGGCAGCCATCCAAGTGCAGAGTGAGCACTGGGACCAGGAGCCACAGCACGCAACTGACAAGCCGGGTGAGCTATTGGCGCAGATTGAGGCTAGGAAGAAGACGCAACAATTGGAAGTCGTAGCTTTAAATCATCAGCACAGGGTAGAGATGAACCAACTCAGACAGGAAATCTGGGTACTCAGCTCTAACATACCAGAAAAAAGCAGTACCAGATGTCAGTAAGACAGCTCAGAGAGAAACATACTCAAGGATGGGAAGCATTACTAAAGGAGTACCAGTACCAGAAATACATCAAGAACATGAACCAGAGGACCCTGAAAGAAGTTGATGTCAAGCGGAATGAGCTGGAGACACTCGTTGGAGCTGACCAACATACAAAAATAAAGGAAACTACTAGAAGAGAACCTGTAAGCTTCAATTAATACCATAGCCTCTCTGAAACAAGAGTATGGGATTAAACTAGAGCAGGAGAAAACCAGGCACCTTGAGTTGAAGCAATACTTGGGAGGGGTTAATCAAATAAAAACTCTGGAAATCAAGCTCCTGGGAAAACAGAGCAAGAATGATGTGCTCAGGGTTGAAGAATACGATGTGCAGATGGTGCTGCAGTCAAACTACAAGGAGCTCAGTGTTGTAAAAAGTGAGTATTGCACTGTGACAAAAATATAATGAGTTCTGGTTGGAAATCTCCCTCCTGACCTGTGATGGCACTAAGTAGCTAAAGGGGAAGTCTTTGGACGGGCTGGCTTGACAGTTAATTTCATGGGTTGGGAAGTCAGTCAGCCTGGAAGGCAGTGAGACTCCGTTGCAGGAACGTATTGACCTGGAAGGTAAACAAGGTAGCAGCTGCAGGCAATAGAGTTAGCTGCAATCGCTTACCAAAGGGTCATGCGTGATAGCATAAAGGGGCCGGAGAATCATAAATCTTTTCCTTCGCTTGATTTTTATTAAGGAACTGGAAGGACCGTGAGAGACACAGAGAAAGCATTGTAAAAGTACTTTGTGAGTGTTTGTTTGTTTTTTGTGTTGTTAGTAATTGTCTTGTTTGTTAAATCACCAGATGGCTAAACATGAATCCGGAGCTGTCGCCACGGGCCAGCACAAAATTGGATCAACACTGCACTACAGTCACGGTTAACATTGTTATCACCACTTGTTCACAAATATAGCACAGATTATATTGTATTTCACCACAATCACTGAGAGCACTCACTTTGGACTTGTGATCATGTTTCTGTGTCTAATTGTATGTGTTTAGTACTGGGCTTTTTGTTTACGGGACTTAAACCCTTTTCACTACTGTAATGTGTATTGCCAGCTTATTATTATTTGCTGGCTGGTCATCAGACTATTGATAACCATTAAACAAACCATTTCACCTGTACTTTGTTATCTGTTTCTTCTTTGGGATTACTGCACCAGCACCGCACCTGTTATACACCTGCTACTAATTGCCACTTTGCCACAAGCACCTATAAAAATAAACAGGAGTTAGTAATGAGCCAGCTCTCCAACAACCTTATCAGCATACACCTGCAGCTGGATAATACCAGGTAAAGAAACGAAAGTTTGTTGGAAGCGAAGCGATCTTTACAGGATACCTATGATAACCTGCAGAAAACGAAGATCTGTGAGTCTGAGGAAAACACGCAGTGCCTAGCAGATTGCTAACAGGAAAATTCAACACTGAAAGCTGGTAAAGTCATGGAATTTTTAGACACCGAAAGGGAATATAGTCAAAAACTAATATTGCAATTTATAAAAGACCAAGAGACAACAGCTAAGGATCGTCTAATAACTCTAAATCAGAATGTCGGCTTAAAGAAACAGTCTTCTGAATTAGCAATGAGAGGTGAGCAACAGGCTACCAATTTACAGAGCCTGGAACAATGTCTGGACACTGTGAGTTCGACGGTTGCTGAACTTCAGAAGTGTAAAGGTCAGGTACAGCAACTGGAACAGGAACTGGAAGAAGCAAAGAGGGAGACTGAGGAGAAAGTTTCTTCTCTCAGATTAGAACTCTGCATAGCGATTGCAGAGTGTCAGAGCCAGAGAGAGAGGGCTCCTGCCACAAATATAAAAGGACCCACTCGGCTCATTTGGGGAGAGAGTGTCGGAGGCGAGACGTGAGTCTAAAATAATAGAAAAACATTTGCTATATCAAAAATATACTTGTTTAAAAGTGTTAATTTTGTTTTACTTTGGCCAGAGTGCCCTTTGCTTTGTTTGGTGTATTTTTTTTTGTTTAAACTGTTTATTTTGTTAATTATTAAATACAAGCTCAGCAGTGCCGTTTTACCCGTACAAACCTTGCTATTGTTTCATTTCCTGGTCTGACGGCACCAACCACATACACCACTCAAGCCATCTGATTACACAATGTCACCAAGGATCTGAAATAATTTAAAATCTGGATGTCTTTTTAATCTGTTGATTATGTCAGTTGGTTTGTAAAGGCAAAGTGGGTGAAGATGTTTATGTTTATACCTGTGACGTGCATATCTGAAAAACTGAACAATAGGGTTGAGTTTGCACAGATGTATACCTTTTACTACTGCTTATAATAATGTTATTGCATATAATTTACCACTCTGGTTTGTCTTATCCTTATTAATTGTGGGTGAAGTTTTGGGTGAAGTAAAATAATAAATGATCAGTTCTGAAGCTTTCCACACATTTCATATTTAATGAACATAATTTGACATTGAGCTATGGCATTAACAGTTTTACATGAGAGTAACATTTTCTATTTTACATGTCAACACTGCAGAGCATTTATAGAATGATTCACAGCATTTAACAATTAATAAACAAACACAAAAAACATTTATTTAGGGATGTCATGGTCTAAGACTGTTTGCAAGATTGCTGTTTTATTATTTTGAAAAAGTAAATTAGTTAAAACCAATAATAACGCAGAAAGGTGTGTTAATTGAAGTAGGGCATACTGTACATATTAAATGTCTGAAATTGTTACAAAGGCTAAATGTATAGCACTGATACACAACAGCTCATGACATTCCTAACACCAGCTAGTATTCACATCTAAGTTTTGCATGTTTGATATTGCTCACTACAATGAAAAAATTTCAGTAAGCATCTTAAAGAGTAAGTAGCTGGGTTCCAAAAAATATAGCGTTACACGTCTCTATGTGTCTATGTTTCTAAAAATGGTTAAATAATGTACCTGTGCTTTTTATTTTCATTGTAAACATCTTGACAACTTTGTACACTTATAACTTAAAGTCTATTTCAAAGATATTTTCTAAATGGCTGCTCTAGTGCACTGATAGTGTAAGGATTATTGACCACATTGTCAAACAGGTTACACAGCAGTAACGATCCATGTGGTACAGAACAGAAAATCCAGAGCACTTGTTATGTTTTATTTTATTTTTTTATTGCTCTTCCTGCAGTGATTTAGAGGATAGATCTCAAAACTTGTTGTCAAGATGTTAACAATGAAAAGAAAAAAAATACAGGTATGTTGTTTAAACAGTTGCAGCTAGAGTTTTTTGAGCCACGCTTCTTACACTCGAAATAAAGCTTTTACAAAATGAACAGTCAAACTGAAATTGTTTTGTGTGGCTCTATGTTTCAATGTGTTACAGCAAAACCAAAGCAACAATGGTGTAATGATAAATATCAGTTACAATAACACTGGTCTTTCTTCATTCGGGCAACAACTGTGACATATTTAAAGCTCTTATATAATACACAGGCATACATTTTTTTTGTTAAAATAATAATAATAATAATAATAATAATAATAATAATAAACATTTCCAGAGGACATCTGCAAGCTAGACCAGAAAAATATGTTTAACTTTTTTTTTTTTTTTAACCACATGACATGTTGATGTGAAGTAATTTTCATTCTCTGCATAATGATAATGCTCAATGCTACTGTAAACAACATCAAACAACAACATTGAATTAATTTACTGCACTGAATGAAACCTAATATTTTAGTTTCAACTTGTATGTTGCAGGACATTATGACCTGTGCCAGTTTGTGTCATTTATGTGACCCATTTGCAGAAGAATATTCCAGTCATACCATATACACATAGAAGGCTGTTTTTCAAACAGAAAGATAACTTCAGGCAATTGAGATTACAGCGTATGAGAATACTAACAAAACAATGAGAACATGTAATGCAGTTCCCTTTCAATCTGAAGATGACCAACAACCAACAATTTTGGGATATGCCTGCCACAGATGAGGTATTTACTAAGTATTTTATGTCAGAGTTGCTGATAGGCCCCTCAGGGGAGTGACATCCTCAGTCCCATCTACTGAGGGATTAAGTAGTCACTCCGCGAAGATCACTTTCTCTTTTGTTTCACACTCAGGTATGTATGGTAGGTATAAACTAACCTGTCTGTGATTGAGTCTGTGTGAAATTGCTCTCACTCAAGTTTTTCCTGGCGTTCCCCTCCTGCAATTGTATTGCTGGAAGTCGGCTTGCCACTTCCCTGGAATCAGAACTCGTTTTCTGAAGACTGAGCTACAAACACTGTGCAACTGCGCACCTGTTTAATCTTTTCTTTTCAACAGCCTACATCGCCTGGTGAATGTAATCTGCTTTTCTAACCTTGCAGCATTGCAGTTTTGTGTTTTTCTTCCTCTGCTGTTTGCAGCTTAAAAAAAAAAATAGAGAAAAGACAGACACATGACTCCCCCACTGGGACCTGGCCACGCCCACTGTTGAGTCGACTCCGCTGGATTGGCTTGGCTCGCCTACTCGGTGTGCGCGGCACCCCCCAAAAAATCCTACCCCTTCAGCTTCTGCAGTTATGCGAGTGTGTGTTTTTTTACTGCCTTTGGTGCTCAAACGCTCCCTGCATCGGTGCCCTCTGTGCCTTGGTGCCTGTGACAAAGTGCCCGCCCCTGTGTATATTATCTGTTAAATGTTGGTTTATAGTCATTGGTACACGGATTATAAACGGGTCTGTAACACAAGTGTTTAAAATGTATATTTGTATTTAGGCACAGGATTGTACATCACTTCACGTACATTTAAAGTAATTAATATGTGAGCACGAGGTTGCACATAATTAATTCACGTGCTGGGATTCAAGTGAATAATTAATTAGTAATTGAATCCCAGCACAACAGTATTTATAGATGCACGTTTTCACATACTCACGGTTGGGTGTTCAAGAGTGGAGAACGGGAGAGAGAGGAGAGTTAAAATATCAATTGCTATTGCGTGCTGGTGGGATAAGCACGATTCTTGTATTTATCTGTTCACCGTGTTTTGTTAAGTATAGTCCATTTTTGTTTGTCTATTTATTTTGGTGTGAAGTGCCGTGTCCTGTTCCTGTTTGTTTGTTAAACCCTTTTATTTTGCAATAAACCGGCGCAAGCAAGCGCCATCATCATTTCATTTCATCCGTCCTGTTTTGTGTATTCATTTCCTGGTTCTGACGCCGCCCACTTCGGCCGTATCTGTGACAGTGCCCCAGAGCCTCGGTGCTCAGATGACCCCTGCATTGGTGCCCTCAGAGCATCAATGCCTCAGTGCTTCTGCACCCTCGGTGCTTGGATGCTTCAATGCCCTCAGTGCCTCAGGGGCTCGGTGCTTCGGCACCCTCTGTGCTTAGATGCTCCTTGTTTGGGTGCTTCGCCCCGGCACGTCAATATCATATCAAAGTTTCACCCTTGCACGTACTGCGGATGGATGCTCCCCCCACAGGACAAGCACCTCCTTTGTGTCCAGTGCCTGGGCATGCAGCACGCCTCCTCTGTCTTGGGGGACGAGACATTCTGCACAATCTACGCATCATCCCAGCCATGCACCCTGCGCAGGAGACTCGCGGGGTTCACGGGTGTGGCTTCCTCAGCCAGCTCAGCCCTCTGCAGTGTTGGAAGCCACTGGCCTTTCTCTTCCAATTGCCCTTGAGCCCCTCGCAGAGCATTCCCTGCGTGCAGGCTCCAGTCCATCGATCTCACAGCTGCTCAAAGTCTCCTTCAAGGAGCAGTAAGTAGGCGAGACACTCGAGGCAGGCAAAGAAATCTCCTAACTGAAGAGCCACATGTACATGAGCCACATGAATACCTTGTCAGGCAGCACGCTCTTCCCCCGGCTCCGACCCCAGCTCTGCCTCTAGCACCTCCCCCAGAACTGACCCTGCCATCACTTGTAATCGCCACGGACTGCTATTCTTATTGTGGCTTCCTTGGACGGTGGCTCCTTCCCACAGGAAGAGACAGAGGTCCAAGAACTGACCCAGGAGACGGACTCCAGCCTGAGGTTACCTCAGAGACTGGTGTTACCTTTCCCTTGAGCTCAGTTCGGGGGCTTATGGAGCGAGCCTCCAAGTTCCTCAGGTTCCCTGGATGGCAGCACCTGAACAGCGCTGCTCTGTTTCCAGAACAGCGCAGGCTTCACCCCTCATACCCTTACTGGTTTCCAGATTTTCTGGAGGAGGTAAAGTCATCTTGGCACCTACCTGCCTCAGCGCAGAGTGTCTTGAAGCAAGCAGCCCCGCTGGCTTCCTTGTGCAAGCTCCTCCAGTAGGAGGTCTTTCTAAGGACCCTGCATGCCTTAACGGGCAATGCAGAATAACAGAGGCCCACCTTAAGGCTTATGCAGCTGAAGTGCATGTTACGTGTCTGGCCAACACGACAGATCTCCTCACGGCCTACCTGGATGGCATTTTGCAATTTGTGCCCCTCCCTGAACCAGTAGCTACAGAGCTACACTTGCTCTCAGACATGCAGCTGCAAATATCAGGCTTCCAAGGGCAAGTCCTGGGCCAAAGCCTGGCAGGCCTTATAGTGGCACGCAGACAGCTTTGGCTGTTCCAGGCAAGAGTCCTGGAGACGGATAGGTCTGCCTTGGTGGACACACCTATCTCCCTAGCCACACATTCAGGCCAGCAGTGGAGGAGATCCTGCTGTGCTCCCACCGAGAATGGGAGGCATCTCGGCAGGTGGCCTCGATGCTCCCTTCCCATGCTCCAGTGCAGGAGAGGAGTAGAGGCTGGCATCCGCCCATGACACAGATTGTGATCTGGATGGTTCCGATCCCCACTGCACTGCGTGGTGACCTGAGGCATCGTCTTCAGGCTTCCACGGCAGCTAATAATAGTGGCCGCCCAGAAGGATGGGGAAAGGCCGGACGTGGGGCCCCAGCACAACAGTGTTCCAGGAAGCAGTTCTACCGATTCCCCAGGCAGCCTCCAAAGCAGGTTCCAACTCCGCCTCAGCAGCCCCAGCCTCTGAAGGCTTGTGGCCTGAGACCCACCCTTTCTCACAACACCACCATCACTACAATACTGGCAAACTTGAACCTCAGACTGTTGGGTGCTCGCCACCGTACTACACATGGGCCCTCCTCCCTTTTGTGGGATCACGGTTACATCCATGAGCCACCCTCTCCAGGTCTTGGCGTATTTTCATGTTCCTATCCGTCCAGCTCAAAGGAAATATCTCCACCACCTTTCAGGGAAACGTCATTGAGTTTTCCATGCTGCCATTCGGCTCCTCCTTAGCGCCCCACACATTCTCAAAGTACTTGGATGCCATCCCAGCCCCCTTGCAACTGCAGGGGATCACGGTTTTGAACTACCTGGACGACAGGTTGATCGGTTCCCAGTTACAGGAAGGAGTAAGGGCTCACATGACGATTGTGATGGAGCATTTGTTGAGGCTGGGTCTCACCCTCAGTAATGCCAAAAGCCAATTAATACCAATGCAAAGTACATTTTACTACCTGTGGACACCCTTACAATCCGAGCCTACCTGTATAACTGTCAGCCCTGTTTCAACAGGGGTCAACAGTACAACTGGTGTTGTGTCAGAAATTACTGGGTCTGATGGCTGCAACTTCACCAGCCATCCAGCTGGGGTTACTCCATATGCCCCCAATTCAGGTGCGGCTCAGTGCCTTCCAGCTACATCCCAAATGTGACAGACACTGTTGATTGAACATGTCTTGTTTATTCTGGGACTCCCTGCACTGGTGGAGACAGGCCTCGCACCTGTGCAAGGGTGTAATTATGGGAGTGATCCACAGTCATCAGGTTGTGATGACAGACGCATGCAACTTAGGGTGAGGTCTGGGCAGGCAGAGGAGTCCTCAGGTCCTGGTTGGGTCGCTGGACATCCCTGCACATAAATAAACTGGAGCTATGCAGGGTTCACCTTGTTCTCCAGCATTTTCATCCAGTGCTCCAGAGGAGACATGTCCTAGTCCGCACGGACAACATGTTGGTAGTAGCGTATGTAGACCGCCAGGGAGGACTTTGGTCCCCGGGATTACTCCACATAGTCTTTTGGCTACTGATCTGGGCACAATGGATCCTGTTATCCCTCTGTTGATGCCCTAGCCCACGAGGGGCCCAGGACGCTCTTGTACGCATTCCCGCCAATATTGTTTCTTCCAGCCTTGATAGAGAAGGTCCAGACAGAGAAGGTGACAATTCTCCTTGTGGTGCCCAAATGGCCCAGAAGAATCTGGTTTTCAAACCTTTGACAGGTGCAGCAAGGCCAACCCTGGGAGATCCCACTGCACATGGATCTCCTCAGTCAGCCGAGAGGCACTCTCTGACACTCAGAACTGGGCAGACTCCAACTGTATGTCTGGCCCTTGAACGGGACCAACTGTCCGCCTTAGGGTTCTTAGATGAAGTCATCAGTACTCTGCAGAATGCTAGGGCCTCTTCCACAAGGTCATTGTACACCTATAAGTGGAGGTATTTTCAAAATTGGTGTATGGCCAGAGGTCATGATCCCATCTATTGCCCTATAGCAATTATTTTACAGTTTCTGCAAGACCTGCTTGAGATGAGTGGATCCCTGTCCCCAGGTGCTCATTTCCTGGCAACCCATCCTAGAAAGGATGTCTTCTCGAGTGGAATCTAGACGTGGTATTGGAGGTTTTCACTAAGGCCCTGTTTCAGCCAATACATTCTATAGAGTTGAAGACAGCCTTTTTGCTAGCCATCACCTCTGCTAAGTGGTTCCGTGAGCTACAGGCTCTGTCAGTGCAGAGTACCTGTATGTGTATTTGGGATGATGTAAACAGTATCGTTTCACATGAACCCCACTTTACTACCTAAGGTAGTTAGGGCTTTCCACCTGAATCAGTCAGTGGAACTAGAGGCTTTCCATCACCCTCCTTTTTCTTTGGAGGAGGATCGGTATGGGCATTGAGATGTTATATGGATAGGATGAGAGCGCTGTATCAGTCTGACCAGCTGTTCATCTGTCATTGTGAAAGGACCCTGGGTTGAGCCCTCTCAAAGCAGCGACTGTCTCACTGAATTGTAGATACAGTTTTGACTGCATATACTAATGCCAGCCTACCCTCACCCGGGCGGGTGACCGTACATTCTACCAGAGGAGTGGCTACATCATGGGCCCTCTTTAGAGGAGCTTCATTGACTGACATTTGTACTGCAGCTAGCTGGGCTACTCTGCATACATTCACCAGGTTCTACCGACTTAATATGATAGAGCCCTCTATGCCTTCATTAGGCACAAGGGTCCTTGAGGTTGCTCGCTTACACCACAAACATTAGTTTGGTGGTAGTGAGACGTCCCTCACCTATTGTCTCCGCTCATGTTCTCTTGCGACGGCTTTGGTATACTTTCCCAAAAGTATTAGTTGTTGGTTGTCTTCGAATTGAAAATGAATGCTAGATTACAGATGTAACCCTGGTTCCCTGATAGAGAAGACGACCAACAAATCTTGCGAGGTTGCATCACTCACATTCGCGGGTTCGATGCAAAAGAGAAAGTGATCTCCACGGAGTGACTACTTAATCCATTGGTAGGCGGGACCGACAACATCACTCTTGGAGGGGCCTATCGGTAGCTCTGACATAAAATGCTCAGTAAATACCTGACCAATGGCAGGGATATCCCAATAGTATTGGTTTTTGGTCTTTTCTTTCAGGGAACCAGGTTTACACCGTTCTTTAAAGTTCAATTAAAAACAAACCAATCAAACAAGCACATGTAAATCATGGACTTATTTTTCATTGGATCCGTTGTTTACAGCAGTTTTGCAACTATACAACTAAATCATCTGCTATGTGTACCTATTTTGTGATGAGACACACAGTTTTTGCTGAATCTAACAAATTCTAACTAATCATTTGACATTTTCAGATTGTTTTTATATTTATATACTACTTGCACTAGGTGATCAGAATATTCAACCTGCTGTTGACAAATGTATGAATAATTTGATTGTCTCATCTTAACATCATAATGAAAGCTAATATTTGACTAAATGTTATAACAAGTGGTTATTTACAAAGGCAATAGATTAGGGTCGTTTTTGACATTCTCATCATGTTAGGGTAACCAAAGACTACCAATATGCTGATGGTTCACGAGTATCATTTTCAAGATGCTGAATAAACTGAGCCTATTCATTTTTGATAGAAGATATGTCACTGCTCCTATATGCAACATCAAGCTCATACCCATAAAAACTGAATTATGTGACATTTCCATCAGCCTTTGGGACTGGCTTGAAAATGATTTGAAATCAGATGTGTTCATTTCATTCAGCTGCCCTAGACAAAGTTCAAAGAAGGGTAAATAGACTACTCCTGAACATAAAATAGTAAGCTACGAAGAAAGGGTGGAAGAACTAAATCTATTTAGCCTAGAACAAAGAAGAATCAGGGGTGAATGGTTGAAGTCTTTAACATCTTAAAAAGGAGCTGACATAGTCAACCCAAACAATTTTTCCAAGAGCAGTACAGAAGCCCGGACCAGAGGACAGATGAAAATAGAGTGGAGATAGACTTAGGATAGAGGGAAGGGGACACTTTTTCATACAGAGAGTGGAATGGGCTACCTATCTTGTTGTTGAGGCAGAAACTCTTGGATCCTTGACAAAGTTCTGAAATCAATCAACTGTCAGGGAATGGATGAGCATAGATGGGTTGAATGGCCTCCTGTCATTTGTAAACTCTTATGTTCTTATGATTTCAAGTTGGGACTGTTAGCCCCTGTTAAGATTGCAAGATGACAGAACTCAGTCTCTCCAGCTTTCACTGAGGATGCAAGAGTTAGGTTTGAAATCTAGGATGGCAGAAATGTCTGTAAATATACTATACACTCAGAGAAATGTTGGAGGATGGTGAATTACTTTATAAATAGCAATCATACAAAAAAATAAACTTATGTTTAATGTCTGCTTGCAAACTATATAGTGCAGATGGTAATGTAACAATATTATTAAGGATTTATCCTCTCATGCCCTGGAGCCACAAAACATAAGAACTGTATTGACTGTAGAAATAATATTTACTGGCTAAAGCATCCATTTGATAAAGCACTATTTGATACAGTAGTACTGCCAGAAAATAATTTAAACAAACATTTGTATTTATGTACTATAAATGGGGATTTGTAGTGTGTTTCGAACTTCAGTTAAATACAATATTGTTGTTATGTCTTCTGCAGTTTGTTAGATATGTTTTAATTACGTGTAGCTAGAGAGAATGAATTGCCTTGTATTATTGCTATTGGAAAATGCTGATAAATCTTGTTTTTCCTTTGTTCATTTCAATTTAATTTCCTGGGCTTACTAGAACTCACATACATTTTATATTAAAGTGTCTTATCTTTTTTTTTAGACTAGTGGACCTTTCTCAAAACTTAGTCTTCTGTCTGCTAATGTTTTTCACTGATGTTAATCCCTTATCAAGTGTTTTATGTTGCTTGCCTAGTTGTACTTACAGTTAATTTTATTTGTATTTTTATTTTATTCTACATCTAGAGTTGACTTTATATTTAAAATGGTAATGTTATCTCACACATAGAAGTATTAAGAAATACAAAATCAAGTTGTGCTTTTTGTGTCAGCGTTTAAGGGACTCGAATTATCCATGTTTTTTCTTGTTTGTCAGGTAAGGCTACAATTTTTATCATAGAGTTCACAGAAATCGTGAAAATCGTGAATTTGAAAAACAGTCAGTGAAATCATGGAAATGGATGTGTTCCTAGATTTCCTTTAAAAAATGCAGTATGTCATGCACTGAAAATCTGCGAGTATCTGTAAATCATTGGGTTGATGGACACAGCTTTGCGTGTAGCTATAGGTCAGTGAATAATAGTTGAGCGAGCAAGCATGTATATCGGTGACAGCTAAAATGCAAAATAAATTGTGAGTGAGCTATTTTTTGTAGACAGAAGAACAAATGTGTTGGAGAACAGATGTTTACCAACTTACTGAGGCTTTTTTTACAACACGCTGTTTATTTCAGAATCATAAAAAAAAAGAGTTGTTCATGCAGTACTTCTGTTGCAGATGAATGAGATACGTCAAGCGCAGACAGCTAAAGCTGTGCAGCTTCACTATTTGCTGTACCGAACGCATTATGTCGCAACGCTTTTGACTGCGCAAATCGATCGCAGCTGTTGTTCATACTTTAAATAAAGACATGCATTTGTAAAATTGGGTACATTTAATTTAAGTAGATGTGCTGAGTTTGTACCATTATACAAGAGGTTTTAAAAAAAATAAAAAGTCGTTTGTTACATCCTTCCTCTCAACCTTTTGAAGTGACATATATGCAAAATAAGCCAATCTCTGGAGCCAGCATTACACTTCAGCCATCAACACCAGGCAGAAGGTTATCTACATCAACAGATGGAAAGAAACACAAATAGATGGAGATGCAGATGGATCACATTACTTTACTGTAAAGCTACATCTTAGTTTCTGCTTATCTTGGCGAGAGCCAAGTTCAAATCAGCATGAGGTTTTTAACATCTGCTCTCATGTAATGGAAATCATTCAGTGAGACAGAACTGGTGTGCCCATGCAATTCTTGACAGTCTACAGTCTGCAGAGGTGTGTTTATGGGAGGCTTGCTTGTATACTTTTTCAAATTCAAACCACCATCTGGCTGAGAATATTGGTAAACTGTTGATCTTTTTGTGTGTGTGTGTGTGTGTGTGTGTGTGTTTGTGTGTGTGTGTGTGTGTATATATATATATATATATATATATATATATATATATATATATATATATATATATATATATATATAATCTATCGAAAAATAAATTACTTCTGATTTTCAGTAATCTCACTTATTTGTTTAAGTGCTACCGGTCGCCCGTCAATAGCTGAATTTGGTGCTTTTAAAACACATTTTTACACTTTGGGGGCATTTTCATTTAAGATATGTTAGTTATAAATTAAATTTAATAAGCTATTTGGGATTTTGTTTGTTAAAATCGCAAATTTCATTCGACCACCATACTTGTAGCTCACTAAGCTTTGTTTTAAATTAACTTTAGTTCTAGTTATTCAGAGAGGTGCAAGAAGTGAAAAAAAAAGAAGAAGAAAAAAAAAAACCCTGAATAGATACTTTTGCTAAAAATACAAAAAAAGATTATTTTAATTTAAATAAAATAAAAATAAATAAACAAATAAATAAATAAATACTTTTGTCTTGACACATTCGCTCTAAGATGTCTACACCTCCAAGAACACCAACAGAGGATGCTGATGTCCCAGGTAAGTTCTCAGTTTCAAATAATGGTACAGTAAAAACAAACATTGGTGGCACTGATTGTACTCTAGCTGTGTTCGGAGCACTCCCAACCTCTTTGGGAATTGTTTGACATACCCTTTCACTGTTAAATTAAATTTGATACATTTCAAATGATAATATATTCTTTTAATATCATCTATATCCCGTGGAACAGCTGAAACAGCATTCAGGTTAGCTGGGGAGTGGGTGAAAACTGCCTGAATGGGGGACTAAAACAATGTGAAATGTCTTGAAAACTGTACCACATGATTAGAATATGTCTTCTACTAATATGTCCGGTGTGACATATATTTCTATATATATATCTACACATATATATATATATAATCTATATAATATATATATATATATATATATATATATATATATATATAAGCATTTATTCGAATAATACGACGCTGAAGTATTCTGAAATTAGCACATCCATAATTAGACGTTTCTTATCAATTTACTGTATTAAAAAAAGAAATCACAATGATAAAAAAAATTAATAGGTGAACTATAATTACAGAGTAATCATCTGGTATAATTTTTGACATGTCTTGCATTGTTCAGCACCTAATCTTACTTTTAGTTTTCAGGTATTACTGTAATCTCCTCTTCAGTAAAGTTGCCCTCACTATGCTTTAAGTCATCGTCTCACCTCTTATCGTCTGAGTTGTGATTAATTTCCTGTTAGATTTCCTCAGCCTTGCCATAATAACAACTTCCCTGCATTGCTTTTTAATGTCACAGACTTGTGAATATATGCAAGATTTTTTAAATGCAAGCAGAGTTGCCTACTAGTTGCATACATTTGCAAAATCTTTGACTATTTGGCACTTACGTACATTCTTCCTGATTCAAATGTTTGATTCGATTCACAAAATTAAATAAAGTGATAAGCTCTACCTCTTAACTGCATAAGAATTCCACTTGATTTCTTTATTTTCACTTTCAATATGTAAATATTTTAAATACAACGCTATCAAGAAAAGTTGAAATTTGACATATTTTCATAGCCAGAATTTACAGAGAAAAACAACAAGTGGAGAACCAAAATATTCTCTATTATCTAATTAGCAATGCATGGAAGTAAATATTATTTAAAGCATTGGTTTGTAGTTCTTTAATGGCATTTATCAGAAAAGCATGTCTCTTTATTTTAAAAGCCAATCATTACTGCTGGTACCACAAGGAATTTGAAAATAAAAAAGGCTTCTTGACACAAACAAATAACAAAGGGATTTCTTTCTGAAACTTTTTTTTTTTATTTTTGCACCAAATTTATTTCCTAGAAAGGTTATGAACAGTCTCTTATGTAAAGTGTTCCCTCTGTGTGTTTGTATTTTGTCAATAAAGGACTGAAAGGCATTTTTTCCTCACCTTTTATTCAAAGTGAAACTTGTTTGAGACTGTGTATATTAAAGTTTATAAACTAATCCCTTTGTCATTTATTTGTCATCTCAGTGTAACCTATCAAAATAATATAAATACCAATATAACTCACCCCTCTCTTGCGATTGATTCGTTCACATCACTCCACCTCCCCCATCTCCACCCCAGTAGCTTCTCTAGGTACACTCTATCGTGGGGGGTCTCCTGCCTCGTCCAGATGACCAGGTGGTGAACCCTCAAATCAAGCAGGTTTGCCAAATAACTTTTTTTCCATACATCACATAATCATCAATTTAACATTCTCTTTAATTCAAATTTCTGTGTTGTGAGGTTTGTTCTGAACTATTGAAATAAGAGTTGTAGCGGTGGGTGTATTTCTAACATTGCTTTTAATGGATGTCATTCTGACTGCTGATATGCTCTGTAGGTAGCTCATAGACCTCTCCCGATACTTCTTCCTCTGGCAATGGAGGTGACTGTTAAAATGTCTCCGGAAACTCTCACTCAGCAGATACAGGGCAAAAGGATTGACGCAGGAACTAGAGAAACTCAGTATTCGGGACAGTAGTGTGAGAACCAGATGTACCAATGAGGAGTCAATCTCTCTGTAGTTGAAGGAGCGGTACATGTACAGGACATGATTTGGAAACCAACAGAGAGCAAACAAACCAACAAAGACCAAGACGATTTTTGAAAGTCGTTTCCTTGTTTCCATCTAAGAAAAAAAAAAAGTTGTTAATATAGTTTTAGAATAAAAAATAAATAAAATATTAGACAGTGTCTAAAAGAGTAGAATTTTATAAATGGTTGTCTAAAACTTAATTTAAATTTCTCACCCCAGCATTTGTTACAAATAACTGGGATGGGTGAAGACCATTATATTCTAGTTTTGTTATTTATTCTAATGTATTTTTGATCATTATTATCTCAATGTGTTCTAAAGTTGAACCCCTTTGATTCCAATTCTACTATGAAGACTATTTGCATTTTCCTAGAATATTTATGCATTTTTTTAAGAAAATGACTTTGTACTAAGCATATGAGATTAGCTTTAAAAATAGATATTATCCCCTCACCTTACCCTTAAAGAAAAAGCTTCATCAATTTTAACTTAAAAAGGTCTTTACAAGTAGTAGCCAATTTGACATTTTTCTATTTAAATAATTTTTAAAGCACTATTATTTTATTTGTTTTGTCTTTGTTTTTGAGTATGTTTTTTGTTATTTATAATATTTCCCTTCAAGATGATTTCTGCTGCCTGATAGAAATCATCTTGAGTCAAAATAATTGTCTCAGGCTATTTGTAGTCTCATAAAGTAGTTTTGAAATGAGAGTGTATCTGAAAAACAGATACCCATGTTCAATCCAGGATAGTAACCTTAATGGCCCTGAAGCAGAATAACAAAAAGCCCCCAAAAAACTTTGCAATATAAATCGGTTGGTCCCATCAACCTCATCAGTGAAATTTAAAACATAAACAGCTTGTACAGAGTTGACAGGATTTCCCTATCAAAGAAACCATTAAATAACTGGTTCTGAAAATGATTGTTTTAGTATTAAATATCAACTTTGAGTCAATCAAAGAAAAGGGGCCTATTCATATGCAGGTTAATATGTCTATCTCTTTTAAATACATTAATAGTCATGTTATGCTGCAGCAATTATTTCCTGGAACCTTGGCAAAAATTCCCCTTGGTATTTCTCTATATTATGTGTTACGAGTAACTGGCAAAAAAACAAAATGCACACGAAATTGCAACAACATAATGTCACTGATTAGTTTTCCATCCCTGTGTGATGACATTTTTGCTTTCAAAATAATGAAATTAAAATGCATAAAAGTTTTAGGCTGCATCTGGGAGAATGTGAAATTTAAATTAGTTATCTGAATAACATTAAGTGGGTTATTTGTAGGTCTTAATGTGATTATTAAATTATGTTAATGAGAACCACAATTTAGAACAGTATTGGGAGTGGGTTAAGTTTGTTATTTGCAAAGCTTAAAGGCATTTTTTTTTCACTTGATGTACCTTAAGCCACGTTACTCACTTTTCACATAAGTAAAGTTCACATTTAAGCAGGTTTTTGTAGAGCTTAACATGATTATTATATTGTATATGTTAATGACCCCCCCCCCCCCCCCCATTTTTTTTTTTTTAGGATAGCATTGGGAAGTTGTTGGCTTGCCATTTTCAAAGTTTCTAGGGGGTTTGGTTTAAATGTAAGCACATTAACTCACTGTGACAGGACTGAAAGGAGTCCCTGTCGTAATTTGCCCTCCCGACCACCGGCAGCGCTCTATAGGGTTGACCGTGATTGGATCAGGAGGCTGAACTCTAACCATGCAGGAAGTTCCGGGTCAGGCAGCCATCTTGGCCCAAGATAGAACCATGCGGCCGTCGGGTCCCATCATTGCAATCAGCTGTGCTGTTCTCGTTGATTGGCTGATGTGGGGCAGCATGCTGATTGCAAGGGTGGGACTTGGCAGTATTTAAGCAGTATGGTTTTGCCATTCACCTGGGGCTGAACTGAAAACACAAGCTGTTCTTGGTGTGTTGCTTTCATTCACTGCTGTTATTCACAGAAGCTTGAAAACCTTGGACACTGTCTTGGATTACTGGAGTGAGGAACCGAGGACTGGCCATTAATCTGTGAAAGGGAGCTAAGAAGCGGTGAGAGGAAATCCACCGCAGTACCACAAAGAAACCCAGTGCTTCCTTTGTTGTTATTTATTTTGTAACCGTGACATTTTTTGTTTACTCTTTTTATTTCAAACCTAAGTTTACCATTGCTGGTATTCCAGGTGGTTTTCTTGTTTATTTTTTGTAATACTGGACTGTTCTATTTTTATTGTTTTTGTAAAATAAAACCCTGCCCTGATACCATTGATGGTACAGGGCTCTAAGGACTAATCTCCATTTCCAGCTCCTGTGTGCTGTCATTTCTGGTCCTTCCCAAAAGCTCCACCCACTACCCTCTCACACTCACGTTAAGTGTTTTTCATGTTAAGCGTTTTAGGATGTCCCCTCTAGCAACCACCTGGCACGTTTTCTTGCCAATATGTTTTGCATTATTAAAATGACTAAAAGTACTAAGTACAGTATGGTACTGCTTCCATACAGCTACCTGCACAAGATACTATAGCACACTTGATTAACAGTTAGTTGCTGTAAAATAATAATACATGAGAGAATAAAGGTCATAAACTGTATGATATATTAGTTTACCTGTCTTTTGGTGTGCTCACTGAATTCTCCAGGCATGTTGTGAGCACTTTTGATTAACGTTCTTGCAATGTGGTAGTAGTATGCACTAATGATGGTGAGGGGGATGATGAAATAGACCATGAATATCATGATAGAGTGAATTTTGGGGTGCAACTCCTCAGATAAAGGGTATGGTACACAAGCAGTGAAGCTGATGTTGTTATCGTTGATATGCACCACTTGGGAAAAGATTGCTTCTGGAATGGCCAGCAGTATAGAAATGATCCATATGGTGACTGCCTTTAAGCAGGTCCAAAGAACTGCACTTGATTTCTGGATGTCCATAGGATTTACAATAGCTTTGTACCTGTTAGGAAGAAAGACATATTATTAAAAGAAATGAAACAGACAGTAGACAGCCTTCAGCACCACTGCAGTGCTTTTTTTTAACCCATGACTAACTTTAAACTTCAACAGGTATAACATTTAAATTGTGGCAGGATAAAGAGGCTGGTATGAATGTTATGTTGCTAAAAAAAGATGAGAAAATAGCATTGTTTATTTTCTCTTGTATATTACTTGTGTTACATTTGAAAATAGCCATACTAAAGGGATCTAATTACAGTAAATATGTTCTATTGATTTATATTGTATTGCAGCTAGGTTTCCAATAAGAAACAAGTCAATTCATTGTACAGTGGCTGGTCAACAGTTCACCAGCACTAGAAAGAATTTACACTAGGGTAACTTGTAGCAGTCAACACTGATACGAATGCAAAAACTAAGTGGTGTGCCTAAGTTGTTTGGTCCCAGTTTTTTTTAATTAACATTTTTCTTTCACAATAACTGGTTAAAATAGTGCTTTGGTTTAAATACCTTGATTAAATGGTTCCTTTGTTTCTAACTGATATTCAGATGACAGGTTTAGTGAAGTGCTAGCTAAAGTTATATCTCATTCTGCTTCGTTAGATTTAGAAAGGTCACTATAGCAATAATATATACAATCACAGCATCGTATTTCATTGCCTGATCCCTATGCTCCCAATAAAGGACCCTTTTTCGATTTTGTATTATATTTTATTCTTTTAAACCGTTTATCACTGCATCAAAATGTTATATATATATATACTCTGTGTGTGTGTGTGTGTGTGTGTATATATATATATATATATATATATATATATATATATATATATATATATATATATATATATATACAGTGCCTTGCAAAAGTATTCAGACCCCTGACCAAGTCTCTCATATTACTGAATTACAAATGGTACAATTGAAATTTCGTTCTGTTCGATATTTTATTTTAAAACACTTAAACTCAAAATCAGTTATTATAAGGTGTGGCAGGGTGGCGAGTGGATAGAGGCCCAGAGACAGTCTGTAGTTCAAAAAAATTACTATTTTATTATAAATAAACACAAAAATGAAAGGGCACAAGGGCCAAAATAAAGGGATTTAAACACAAATTAAGCAAGACAAAAAAGCAAAAATAACAATTTCCAGGCTGGGCAATGCCATCACTGGATTCAAACATACAAACATACAAACATACAAACATATAAACATACAAACATACAAACATGCTTCCTCAGCTCCCTCCTCCTAAATGAGAAGCAGAGGCCTCCTTTTATGTCAGGTGGCTGGGCGCTGTTTGATCGTTAATTAAACTAATCATCTAAACAACCCCAGCCACCTGAACACAATGAACCCAGGCAGGTAGGGGAATTTAACCCCATCCCTGCCAATTTCTAAAGGGCAAAGCTATGCTCTGCCACATAAGGTGACATTTGTTTTATGTTGGGAAATATTTTTAAGAAAAATAAAAAAAAAACTGAAATATCTTGCTTGCATAAGTATTCAACCCCTGTGCTGTGGAAGCTCCCAGTTTGCACTGATGAAAGAAATTGCCCTAACAAGGACACAGTTATCTTACCATTGGCCTCCACCTGTGAACTATTAAAGTTGCTGTCACATTTTCTGGATAAAAACCCCACTGTTGAAGGGTCATTGGTAAGGCTGTGAATGTGAAGGAAAATGAAGACCAAAGAGCATTCTACAGAAGTTAGAGATAAAGTAATACAAATGCATAGATTAGGGAAAGGGTACAAAATAATATCCAAGTGTTTGGATATCCCAGTGAGCACAGTTGGATCAATAATCAGGAAGTGGAAGCTGCATCACACCACCCAGGCACTGCCAAGAAAAGGCCGTCCCTCAAAACTCAGCGCTCAAACAAGAAGGAGACTTGTGAGAGAAGCCACAGAGAGGCCAACAATCACTTTAAAGGAGCTACAGAGTTCAATGGCTGGGAGTGGAGTAATGGTGCACCAGTCAACCATATCAAGAGCTCTGCATAACACTGGCCTGTATGGGAGGGTGGTAAGAAAGAAGCTGTTACTCAAAAAGTACCATCTGAAAGCACGTCTAGAGTTTGCCAGAAAGCATGAGAGTGACCCAGCTGCGATGTGGGCAAAGGTTTTGTGGTCAGATGAGACCAAGATAGAGCTTTTTAGCCAAAACTCAAAGCGCTATGTGTGGCGCAAACCTAACACTGCCCATGCCTCAAGACACACCATCCCTACAGTGAAGTATGGTGGTGGGAGCATCATGCTGTGGGGATGCTCATCAGCAGGGACTGGGGCATCTTGTTACAATTGAAGGAAGAATGGATGGAGCAAAATACAGGAAAATACTGCAAGAGAATCTGCTTCAGTCCACTAAAAAACTGAAGCTTGGGAGGAAATTCACCTTTCAGCAGGACAATGATCCCAAGCACAAGGCCAAAGCAACATTGGAGTGGCTCAAGAACAAAAAGATGAATGTCCTACAATGGCCCAGTCAAAGTCCTGATCTCAATCCCATTGAGAATATGTGGCACTATTTGAAAATTGTGGTCCACAAGCGTCGTCCAACCAACCTGAACAACCTGGAGCAAATCTGCCAAGAAGAATGGGCCAAAATCACTCCGACACTGTTTGCAAAGCTGGTACATTCTTACCCCAAAAGACTTAAAGCTGTTATTGCAGCGAAAGGTGGCTCTACCAAATATTAATGTGTGGGGGTTGAATACTTATGCAAGCAAGATATTTCAGTTTTTTATTTTTCTTAAAAATATCTCCCAACATAAAACCAATGTCACCTTACAATAATTGATTTTGAGTTTAAGTGTTTTAAAATAAAATATCGAACAGAACGAAATTTCAATGTACCATTTGTAATTCAGTAATATGAGAGAATTGGTCAGGGGTCTGAATACTTTTACAAGGCACTGTGTATATATATATATATATATATATATATATATATATACACACACACACACACATATATATATATATATATATACACACACACACACACATATATATATATATATATATATATATATACACACACACACATACACACACACACACATATATATATATATATATATATATATATATATATATATACACACACACACACACACACACCACATATATATATATATATATATATATATATATATATATATATATAGAGAGAGAGAGAGAGAGAGAGAGAGAGAGAGAGAGAGAGAGGTCTCAGGGGACACACAATATGAGTGTTATAACCAAAGAGCGTTATAAACGGGACAGGGTGGTGGGCACAGCGGGACACATAGCAACACACATCTGACTAAAATAGAAAATAAAATAACTTCATCTTTATAATGCACATATAGTGAAGCAAAAATGTAATTTTCTGTGAATTAACCATGCATAAAGCACCGTGTAATCAATGTTACATTTTTTACAAAAAGAAGAGGTAACATTCCCACTCGTGCATAATTTTAATTAGCCTGGCTAAATGGCGGTCAGGAGTTCAGTTTGAAGGGACAGACAAGCAAATCAAGTACTAGAAGGAGGGCGGGTCAGGCGAGGGGCTAGCCCCAGGTTCGGTTTCCGTGAAGCTGAAGTAAATACATTAAGATAACCACGTAATAGGCCTAACATTTATTTAGTTATAAAACAAATGCTGAATAAGATGTCTGTGTTATAAAGTATGAGCACAGCTTTTCTTCAGTTCACATACTGTATCAAAAGGCAGAGACAGAAATGGAAGTTAGACTGAGAAGTTATTTACAGTTTGAGCAACACCAGTACTGTATTTACTGTAGAAATGTTGCATGAATCACTAGTATAGGAAATTGGAGGACATGCTGTAGGAGCATGTCACAAAGACGGTCGGAGTGGATGGCGTCAGACCAGAAACAGGAAAATAAACAGAGAGATGTGGAGTTTGGTGAAGCTGAGCGAATGCTTTCGCTAAGCATTTAATAAATAAACAGAACAGAAAATAAACGGTGGTAACAAACAAAAACACAAGGACACAGCACATTCACCAAAAAATAATAAACAGACAAACAAAACGGACTAACAAAACACGGTGAGCAGATATTTTACTTATATTATTTATGATCACAATGATTACCTCTGTCTCCTATCCCGTTCTCCACTCACCGAACACACAACCCCGAGTATGTGAAAACATGTTGCTTTTATGCAGCTGTACCAAGACCCGACTGATAATCAATCATTCAATTGGAGTCGCGGTACAACTGCACGTGCAATTCCCCGTGCTCACATATTACATTTTACTTGTGCGTGAAGTGCTGTGCAATCCTTGTGCCTAAATACAAATATACATCTTAAACATTTATGTTACACAGAGCCGTTTATATCCCGTGTACCAATGAATATACACCAACATTTATCACACCACACGCAACATATAACAGAAAATACACACAGGGGCGGGCACTTCATCACAGAGCATTATATCCGAGGTGCGTTATAACCGAGAGCTTTATAGTGAGGGATCACTGTGTGTATATATAATATATACTGAGTGTAAAAAACATTAGGAACACCTTCCTAATATTGAGTTGCACCCCCTTTTGCCCTCAGAACAGCCTCAGTTCGTCGGGGCATGGACTCTACAAGGTGTCGAAAGCATTCCACAGGTATGCTGGCACATGTTGACTCCAATGCTTCCCACAGTTGTGTCAAGTTGGCTGGTAGTGGATCTTTACTCTGAATAGCTTGTTCCATCTCATCCCACAGATGCTCAATTGGATTGAGATCTGGTGACTGGGCAGGCCACTGCAGTAAGCTGAATTCACTATCATGTTCGTGGAACCATTCCTGGACAATCCTAGTCTTGTGGCATGGGGCATTATCCTACTGAAAAAATCCATTAGAAGATGGATACACTGCTGCCATGGAGGCACCTGATTGGCAATGATGTTCAGATATCCTGTGGCATTCAAACGTTGCTCCACTTTTATCAAGGGGCCCAATGTGTGCCATGAAAACACACCCCACACCATCACACCACCAGCCTGCAATGTTAACATGTGGCATGATGGATGAATGTGGTTTTCTCCATACCCTAGTCCTCCCATCAGCATGAAACAGCAGGAACCGGGATTCATCAGACCAGGCAATGTTTTTCCAATCCTCCAGTGTCCAGTGTTTTCATTCCTTAGCCCACTGCAACTGCAGTTTCTTGTGTTGTGCTGAAAGAAGTGGAACTTTGTTAGGTCGTCGGCTGCCATACCCCATTAGTGCCAAGGTACGACGAGTTGTGCATTCTTTTATTGGTCTTTCGGCGTCAACTGTATTAGACTGTCAGTTGACTAACTGTAGCCCGTCTGCTGCTCTGCACAATTCGTGTCAGCCTCCTTTGGCCTCTTTCATCAATGAGCCAATTTCGACCTCCGGCCTGCTGTTGGCCGGATGTCCTTTGGGTGGTGGACCATCCTTGATACATATGGAAAACTGTTGAGCATCCTGGGTCTGTTTTAAAGGGGCAACAAACCGTGAGAGTAGCATGGATCTTTTTCAGATATATCTATATATATATATATATATATATATATATATATATATATTTATATATATATATATATATATATATATATATATATTATATATATATATATATATATATATATATATATATATTATATATATATATATATATACAGCTCTGGAAAAAATTAAGAGACCACTGCAAAATTATCAGTTTCTTTGGTTTTACAATTTATAGGTATGTGTTTGGGTAAAATGAACATTTTTGTTTTATTCTATAAACTACTGACAAAATTTCTCCCAAATTCCAAATAAAAATATTGTCATTGGCCAGCCCAATCTCCAGACCTGAACCCCATTGAAAACCTCTGGAATGTGATCAAGAGGAAGATGGATGGTCACAAGCCATCAAACAAAGCCGAGTTGCTTGAATTTTTGCGCCAGGAGTGGCATAAAGTCACCCAACATCAATGTGAAAGACTGGTGGAGAGCATGCCAAGACGCATGAAAGCTGTGCTTGAAAATCAGGGTTATTCCACCAAATATTGATTTCTGAACTCTTCCTAAGTTAAAACATTAGTATTGTGTTGTTTAAAAATGAATATGAACTTATTTTCTTTGCATTATTCGAGGTCTGACAACACTGCATCTTTTTTGTTATTTTGACCAGTTGCCATTTTCTGCAAATAAATGCTCTAAATGACAATGTTTTTATTTGGAATTTGGGAGAAATGTTGTCAATAGTTTATAGAATAAAACAAAAATGTTCATTTTACCCAAACACATACCTATAAATAGTAAAACCAGAGAAACTGATAATTTTGTAGTGGTCTCTTAATTTTTTCCAGAGCTGTATCTATCTATCTATCTATCTATCTATCTATCTATCTATCTATCTATCTATCTATCTATCTATCTATATGTTTTTTAAGTACTTTAAAGTCGATTGGTTCAGGGACAGCTACTTTATGTCAGAAACACTTTGCAGCAATGCTAATGTAGCTGATTCTTTGTCATATTGTTGAATCTAATGATATCCTACTGGTAGGATGCAATAACATACACCTTTATCACACAATAGCAATGTTTTTATTGTGCTTGCTAAATTATGATTGAGTTATTAAAAACAGAATGCCACTAATACACAATTAGCAACATGGATTCTGAACAATGAAGGTGGCCACAAAAATGGCCTTATCCCTACAGTGTACTCTAAACCAAATTTAAGAATTATACATAAATCATAAGCAACAGATTGTAGATGCATTCATTATGCACTGTAATGTGATTTTTTTTTTTTTGTTACACTTTTGTTTGCACATTTTTATAAACTGTACTAAAATGAATGTTTGACTCTGAAATGTTTGGTTTAAAAATATACTGTGTCTGTTTCTAAGAATTGTCAGAATATTATGTAACACATGGTCCTAGACAGACACTAGTATTAATGGATTTAAGTGAACCAAAGCTACATGAATTCCTTCATGGTGGTTGACATGCGCTATTACCTACATGTTATCTGTGCAGACAATGACATTTCTCCTCTGGAGCACTGGGAGGAAATGCTGGAGAGCGAGGTTAACCCCTTGCAGTTCCAGCGCATTTATGTCCAGGGATATCCATTGACCCGATGAGACTCGCGGACTCCTCTGCCTGCCCAGACCTCACCTCAACTAGAGATGGTGAATCTGTTGTCACCATCTGGCAGCTGTGGATCACTCCCATCCCTATGCCCTCGCGCAAGTGAGAGGTTGCCTCCACCAACATAGTGCTTCCCAGCACATGTGAGACCCGGTCAGCCAAAAGTGTATGTTGCATTTGGGGTGTAGCTGGACGTTATTGAGTCATGCTTGGATTGTGTGCATGTGGAGTGGCTGATGAAGCTGCAGCCATCAGACCCAATAATTTCTGACAGAAGACCAACTGTACTGTGCATCCCTGTTGAAACAGGGCTAGACAGTTGTGAATGGCAGCCACTCTGTCATCCGACAGTTAGGCTCAAATTGTAGCCAGAGACCCAAGTAAACCATACTGTGCACCAGTTTTTGTTGGCTTTTGGCATTGTTGAGGGTTAGTCTCCCCACGTGCTCTGTCTCAATTGTCGTGTGGGCACACTGCTCTTTCCTGCAACTGGGAGCAGATCAAAAAGTTGTCTAGGCGGTTTAACACCCTGATCTCCTGCAGCCGCAATGGGGCTAGGATGGCATCTATGCACTTTGAGAATGTGCAGGGGGATAAGGATGGGCCGGATGGCAGCACAGAAAACTCGAAGACGCTTCCTTAAAAGGTGAAGCAGTGATATTTTCTGTGCACGGGACAAGTAGGGACATGAAAATATGCATCCTTTAAGTCCATAGTGGTAAACCAGTCGCCTAGCTGGACTGACTGGAGAATATGATGGTGTGTGACCATCTGGAACCTCTCCCTCAAGAACACGTTGAGGTGTCTCAGGTTTAGGATGGGGTGAAGGCCCCCCTCCATTTTTGTCACTAGAAAGTATCTTAAGTAGAATCCCTCTTCTTGAGAGGTGAGTTCTACAAGGTGGACGGCTTGCTTGAGAAGTAATATTTTTACATCTTGCCTGAGGGCCAAGACTTGAAGAGGGTCGCTCACGGATGTAGGTCACTCATGGAGGAGCTGCAGCGCATAACTGGTTTGTATGGTGGTGAGCACCCAAGAGTTTGAGGTGCAATTGTGCCAGTATTGTAGCTGGTGGGAATTGTCTCCCAGAGCACTGATCCGTTGGGGCCCCATGCCTGGTGTTTCCCTGTCTCTGCAGGCAGCCCCGGGTAATAGGTGATGTGGAAGCCTGTGGGTGATGCCTCCAGTCTTCATGTGGCATTGTGGGGATCTGATCAGGGTTACTGTTGTTACAGGCAGACATGTGAAGGGAAGGGAGCATTGCAGCCACTTGTTGAGACGCCTCTCGCTCTCGGTCCCGCTAGGCTTATATCCAGGGCTTGCCCTTGGAAGCCTGAGATTTGTAACTACCTACCAGAGACCAAGTGCATTTCTGAGGCTACCGGTTTAATGAGGAGCACCGATCACAGGTTGCCATCTAGGTAGACCATTAGGAGTCCTAGCCGTGCTGGCCAGGCGCGTTACCTGCACTTCGGCTGCGTAGGTTTTTTTAAGATGGGACTCTGTGAGAGCGTGAATCATATTAGTATGAAGCGTATTGATTTTTTTGTTTACAAATGTTATGAAAAATACCATTAAAAGGCAAACACACAGGCGCACACACACACACACACACAAACACACACACACACACACACAAACACACACACACATCTGCCAGGGAGACTTGGCCTGACTTGCTGTAACTGTGTTGACCATACTGAAGCAGGCAGAAAGCTAACTATCCACAACTTTCATCTTGAGAAAATAGGCACAGATTCTCAGATCATTACGTATTCCACAAAAAAAAGTCAGAATAACTAATCAAACTAGCAGATAGAGTCCCACTGTGTTTTCTGCAGCTTTAAAAAATACTGAATCAGTGGGAAAAACAGAGGTGCAGAAAAAAAAAGTCGAAATAATGCGATCCTCCAGCGGCTGTCCTTTGAAAATAACCCCCAATATGTTTTTGGGGTTTTTTTTTGTAAAAAAAAAAAAAAAAAAGATAAATTTGAAAGTTTCTGCAAAATAAAGTATGTGTTAGGTATGGCAGGGCTGGGAGGTTAGCATTCCCTCCCTGCCTAATTTAAATCCATGTACAGCATGTGGCCAGGTTTGATTGACTAATTGATTATCAATTAACTCTGGCCACATGCCTTTAAAAAGGCACTGAAAAGTCAGCCCTTTGCTCTTGGTTATTCATTGTGTTGTTCTTTTTCATGCAAGTTGTAAGTGAATTGGCTAAAAATCCACATGACTGTGTGTACAAACCAGGGTGACCAAACAAAGCAACCACTTGTGATCACTGTGTGTGTTAACCGGGATCCAGGTGCTCAGAACTTAGCCACTGGATGGCAAACTTTTGTTTTTAGCTGTTTTTCCCCACTGTGTTTTTTTTTTAATTTATTTTTTAATTTATTTTAATGTACATTTTAGTTTTTGTCCTCCCACACTAGGACTACCATTGTTGGTACCCTAGTGGCCGCCACAAACCACTACCAGTTATTAAAACCTGGAAGCCTCTGTGTCTCTCTCATCTATCAGTGAATACCCACACTCTTAACAGAACACCCCTGTGTGGCAAAGTGCCCACCCCTGTGTGTATTTTGTGTTGTATGTTGTGTGTTAATGTTGGTGCAGTCATTGGTACACGTGACATAAATGGGTCTGTGTAACATGAGTGTTTAAAATGTATATTTGTATTTAGGCACAAGGATTGCCCAGCACTTCATGTGCAACTAAAATGTAATAATTGGGGAATTGCACTTTATTAATTCATGTGCAGTTGTACCGCGACTCCAGTTGAATGATTGATTAGCAACTCACTTAGGGTTGTGTGTTCGATGAGTTGAGAACGGGTTTGGAGATGGAGGTAATTGTAATAATAATTACTATTGTAATAATAATAATAATAGTTCAAATAGAAGCTCACTGTGTTTTGTCTGTATAGTCCATTTTTTTTTTTTTTTTTTTTTTTTTTTTTTTTCTTTTTTTTGGCGACGAGTGCCGTGTCCTGTGTCTTGTTTATCTTACAACCTTTTATTTTCTGTCTGTCTGTTCATTATTAAATATTGAGTAAGACCATTCGCTCAGCTTCAACAAACCCCAGCTCTGTTGTTTATTTCCTGGTTTCTGGTTTCTGGTCTATCGTTACCCACTACAGCCGTCTTTGTGACACCCTGTTACAATCATTTAGTTCAATTATACATGTTCTGTAAAGAATCTACTGGTGAATACAAGGATATCTCATTCCATTGTACTGATGTATACAAAATTATGCATATACACAGTATGTGGGTTTATTGTCACTGGAGTTTAAACAATTTTGGGTGTAAGTGAAGATGACGTTTAGAGAAAATGTATAATTACCAGTGACATTATTTTTGGTACCCATCAAACTGTAGTACCTTGAATACTTTACATGCCTAGCCTTTTTTTTCCTTTCAGACTGGAAATCATCCATCTTTAAGTAATCCCTGCACTTTGGATGTGAATGTACACCTGCTGTACATTGTATATAAAATATATGTAGACATGTAACCTTGAATTTATGCTCATTTTTTGCCTGTAGATTACATTATTTTAGGAGATTGGGTAGTATTATACTAATCAACATCAGGGATGAAAAATGACACAAAATGTTGTTGGAGTATTGTATTGTCTTGACAAAAAGGGATAGTAGGCAGATATTACACAACAGTATAAGTGGGAAAAGAAAAATTAAATAAGAAAAACTCCAGAAGACACTGTTTTACAGGGGACTGCAATTCGTTTGACACTGGTATTAGACTTTGAAGAGTTAACATTATTTATACTTTAGGCTCACAAAACACAAGCGTTATTAAGAGTATAGTCTATAGGTGTACTGAAATGTGTTTAAAATACGTTGCATAATGTTTATATTTAATTATTTAATATGTGGATCGCCGTGTTTGTAGAGTTAACAGTAGAGCACTTGTAATATCGGTTTATTGGTGTTTTCATCCTTTTGCACATTACTGAAATACTTCTTATAATTTAATACATCCCATCACCACTTTTCAACATTCATTTGAGCATATAATACATTATTCCATGAACAAACAACTGGGATCCACATTAGACAATTAACAGGCTGGAGGTGGGTTCCCTGGATGTTAAGCGCGATTTATGTTGCTTTGAAAAGTTATAAAGATCACTGATTATCCATAAGCTTGAGCCTGTCTTCACACAAATAAGTGATAGACATTATAACAATGTAAATACCTTTATACATATACAATTGCTATTCTTACCTGTCTGCGCTGAGAGCTGTAAGGGTGAAAACCGAGACACCTACTGAGGTGAGCTGAATTAAAGGAATCAGTTTGCAAGCGACGGTGCCGAAGATCCATTCTTCAAAGAAATACCTCGAGGCATCTACGGGAACACAAGTCACCAGAAGCAAAAGGTCTCCAGCAGCCAAACTGGTTATAAAAATATTGGGCACGCTTCTCATAGCACTGTTGGTGATGAAGATCTTAACCAAAGTGATATTCCCCAGCAAGCCCACTGTAATAATAAGAATGTATATGGTTGGAATAACGCACCGTATAATGAAATCAACAGTTTCTCTGTCATTTGGTAGCATTCCCTCGGTAAGGTTTGAAGCAGATAATGAGACATTATCAGAAAAGGTTAAGTTAAAAAAATCTGCAATCGTCATTTTACTATTCTTCGCAATGCAGGTTTTAAAACTGCTAAAATTGTATTCAGAAATGGACGTAATGGTGCCTTTAGTCGGAAGACTAACACCTCTTCAGTGTGCAGCAAAAATAATCCAAGGTAGTGCTGAATGACTGCTGTGAGCAAATCAGCTGTCCGTTCATTGGTTAAACTCCTTTTACTTTTCAGGTCAGTTCCATTGCATAGGAGCTATCCATTCCAGTTAGTGCTGAATCTTGCTCTTTGTATTCTGAGGGTCGTTTCTATATAGCAATACGATGTACTGTCAAGCTAGTACGACGTCGGGAGAACAAAATACCGTAGAGTTAGCGTTTCTTTGTAACGCTGCTCACACTACTTTATCGTATTATCTGTCTTATTTCACCGACGCCAATTTACTCGCCGTATAAATACAATAGGACCACGGTTATTTCTCCCATTTAACTTGGAGAAACATGACTACTCTAATTTATGCTATGTATTTAAAACACAGGCAGAGACAATTACAGCGATAGACGACAAGGTGTGTGCGTAGTATCTTTGACATGGGTCTTTTTGTAATTATTATTTTGTATTGATAATATTATTATTCTAATCATGTAGTCTAGTGTTATTTTATAATGTTTACTGTTTCTTGATACTGTAGACTTATTTTTGTTTTAACCACCTGTAAAGCGCTTTGAGTTGCTGTGGCATGAAAGGCTCTATATAAATAAATAGGGTGAAAATGTAAATCGGTCAGAAATTATAGTGATCCTCTCCTCTGCTGAGAGTGTATAGGGTGAGTGTGCATTTGCCTGTTTGATCTCCTGTTATGGAGCGCTAGCAGCCTATATTTTATTTGCTATTTTGTCTTTAATCCTCTTTGAGGAAAACGTTACTCGGCTGTTAATTTTAAAATGATTAATGTGTACTTCTCTAAGCTAGCTCATCTAGTTTGATCATTACTTTTTGTTACTGTTTCTGCAGATGCCTATACTGGTTTACCTGTCCGGTTTGTCTTCTAATAAAACCCACAATTCCCCTTAATAATTAGGCTCATTATATATATATATATATATATATATATATATATAATATATATATATATATATATATATATATATATATATAGTACCAGTCAAAAGTTTGAGTACACCTGCTTGAAACCAGGTTTTTCATGATTATCTATGCTTTTAAATGTATAAACTTGTCTATAAACACTTAATATTTCATTATATGATATGTGTACTGATAGAAGCTGGTAATCATAAGTGAATTGCATTCAAAAATTAAATTTTTAAATGAAAATGTAAATCTTGTCAATTTCAATGAAATGGTCACCCAAAGCAAGGGGATTTCAGTCTGAAGCCCAAGTCAGTTAAAAGTCTGAAATGTGTATAACATGGTGTTAGAACACTGGCCCAAGTATAAAATTGTCTTTGTTAGATGTTCTCTGAGTTAACTAGCATGTTACCCAATTAACCTTTTGTCACCAATTATTATTAATAGGTAAGGGTCCATGATTACTATAAATATAGGTAGCATAGGCACAAGTTTGTCATTCCTGAATGTAAGGGAGCAGAAAATGACAAAATACGCTCAGTTAAGCAAAGAAAAAAGACAGTCTGTAATTACTTTAAGAAATGAAGGTCAATCATTAAGACAAATTGTAAGAACTTTTCAAGTGTCTGTAACTGCTGTGGCCAAGACCATCAAACAATTTGAAGAAACTGGCACTCATAAGGACCGAACAAGGTCAGGCAGGCCAAGAGTGACCTCAGAATCAGAGAACAAGTTCATTCGAGTCACGAGTCTGTGAAACTGCCGATTAACTGCCCCTGAAATACAAGCTCAGCTAAATACTACTAGAAGTACAGATGTTTCAACATCAACTGTTCAGAGGAGATTGTGTGAAGCTGGCCTAACTGGAAGAAATGCTGCAAAGAAACCATTGTTAAGAGTGCAGAATAAGAGGACGAGACTTTCCTTGGCCAAAAAACACAGAAACTGGACGTCTGAGGAGTGGAAGTCGGTCTTATGGACCGATGAATCAAAATGTGAAATATTTGAGTCCAACCGCCAAGTATTTGTAAGATGCAGAGAGGGTGAGTGCATGAGTTCTGCATGTGTGGTTCCCACTGTCAAGCATGGAGGAGGCAGTGTCATGGTCTGGGGTTGCTTTGCTGGTGACAGAGTCAGTGATCTTTATCAAGTCCATGGCAAGCTCAACCAGCATGGCTATCATAGCATAATTCAGAAGCATGCCATTCCATCAGGATTATGACTAGTTGGGCATCTTCAACAAAATAATGACCCGAAACACACCTCAAAATTGTACAAGAACTATCTGGCAAAGTAGGAAAGTGAAGGACAAACTCAATCAAATGAACTTTCCTGCCCAGTTTTCAGACTTCAATCCCATAGAACTTGTATGGGATGAACTGGACAGAAGAGTCAAAGCAAAGCTACCCACAAGTGGCCTACATCTCTGGGAATTGCTGCAGAAAAGCCGGGAAGACATGTCGGGTGATTTCCTACTGAAACTTGTTAACCGAATGCCTCGTGTTTGTGAGGCTGTTATTAAGCCAAAGGGTGGTTATTTTGAGGAATCTAATATTTAGAGACAAGTTTTAATTTTCTTGAAAATTGCTTTGATACTCCTTATGTTTTGTTTTGTATATTGTAACATGTGTTTTCATTTTCAAGTATTTACAGAAATGTATACGACATAAAACATTGTCAATTATGAAAAAGCCTAGTTTCCAGTAAGTGTACTCAAACTTTTGACTGGTACTGTATGTATATATATATATATATATATATATATATATATATATATATATATATATATATATATATATATATATTAATTAATTATATATAAGTTATATATTAAATTAGACTTATTAAATAACTATTTATTAGTAACACAATATGTGTTTATGGTGTAGTTCCAAATGTACACATTACACAGGAATGTATGCAGAATAAATTAGATAGAAAATGGGGTGCTAGGCCACTTAAACCTATAGTGATATGACTAATGTTTACACAGATTTCCAGAACTATTCAAAATATATTCCTTGAGTTGTGTGGTTCTTGTAATTTCATACAAATCTAGTCTACCTGTCGCATTGAATGAATGGACTCGAATATAGAAACAGGTGATAACTAATCAAGATTGTGGAAATATCTATCGTATTTGAATTTACAATCTTGCAATATAGAACCGAGCCCCTAGTTGGTTCTTATACACTTATTTGCTGTAGGCAAATATGCAATTCATCTTCCAATCCACTAATCTTATATGGTGCTGACAGCGTCGTAACCAGAGCTGATATTCTACCGAGGTCAAATTTAGGTTTCAAGCTCTAGTTGGCAGTATTTATATGACTGATTGATATTTACTATTCAACCTCTAAATCTATGTTACACGGCAAACCAACAGAGAAAATTATTTGTATTTGAAAGTATTTGTACTTTTGTACAGATTTTTTTACATGAGCATCACTATTGATGATGCAGAAAAAAATAAATAAATAAATAACAAGGACACGACCTCTATGTCCTGATATCTAGTTATGGCCATGAGTGCTTAATGTTATTCTGCAAGCACCACGGTTCCAAACTTTTCATAAACGATAATGCAGTTTCTGCTTGAAAGTGTCTGAACCACAAATTTAGGAGGTAGACTGGTTTTCCTCCCTCTGCTTTTACTAAAGCCTGCTGTTTGTGCAATGTTAACTACATCCATATGTCAGAACCCACTACAAAAACCAAGATACGTGTGGTTGAATGAGAAATTAAAGTATAATCATGTTGTACTATTTACAGTTTATTATTATTATTATTATTATTATTATTATTATTATTATTATTATTATTATTATTATTATTATTGTCAGTAGAGCAGTCGTCTTTGCAGAAACTCTTTGATTGAAAACTAACTTGAAAGTAAAAAAAAAATCAAAGACCAGTTTCTTGATTTCTCCTTGACAAGAGTAACTATCTCTTTATATAAACTTTATCGTAAGTAGCATTCACCGCCTGAAGAGAGCCCAGTCCAGAGTAGCTGATCAAGACGCACTTCATAAAACCTCGAACACGTGAAGTTCATTTTGGATCCACTATGATAACCAAACATTTAAACTATGAAATAGCCAGGATCCAAGTGTTGCAGTTGCACAGTTACACTCCAATACATGGACATATATTTTAATTCAGGGATTTCTCCTTAAGGGGGAACAATTTCTTTATTAGGCTTCCAAGCTAAAGGCTGAGAAGCCTATTGATATTGTTAAAGTTTTTTAGTTTTTTTGTTTGTTTTTTTATTATATATATTTTTTTCTTCCCAAAACTTTAAACTGCTGCTGCTTTGTGACTGATCAAGTTCTGGTTTGGCAGTTAACAAGCTGGATACATTGGCTGTCAGATGCTGAAAACATTTTGCTTGCAATTGGCGCCTTGACACATTTTTCAATAAAAACTTTCAAAATCTTCTTCTTGGGAACCAATGAAGTGATTGCTCTGAAAAATGACATATATCATCAGTATCCAAACCCGCATCAATTTTGCAAAGCAGAAGTTGCTGTGATAAATTTTCATGTCAAAATGGCTGCCACAAATCTTATCGAAACACGCCCCTAACAATAAACTGCTGCTGTTTGAAAACTGTTTGACCAACAAACTCCAAACTTGGTAGTTATCCTCCCAATAACAATGAGATACATATATATGAAAATATATCAATACAATTGACTTTTAAACAACTGTGTTGACCAGAAACGAAAATGGCTTTTTGACGCATTTCGAAATCTTCTTCCTGGGAACCGGTGAAGCCATTGATCTGACACTTGGCATATATCATCAGCATCCAAACCTGCATCAATTTCTGCAAAGCAGAAGTTTCTGTGATAGATTTTAAAGTTGAAATGGCTGCCACAAACTTTAACAAAACGTCCCCTTAACTGCAACCTGTTGCTATTTGAACACTGTTTGACTAACAAACTCCAAACATGGTAGTTATTGTCCCAGTAACAATGGAATACAAATATGTCAAATTGGTTATGTTTTATAAAACAAGATGGCCGCCAGGTGTACGTTTATGTCTGAAATTTAAAAATGCCTCAGTTGACAAACGGTTTACTTGATTATCTTGAAACTTGACAAGCATCATCTTTGACACTGTAGCAATACAACTGACTTTTAAGAAACTCGCATTAAACAAGATGGCTGCCTGACGCATTTTTGAAAAAAAAAACTTTCAAAATCTTCTTCTGTGGAACAGTTAAAGTTGCTGATTTTAAACTTGGCACATTGAGAACTAAACACGCTTAGACGGGTACTGATACTGGGGCTTGGGAGCCGTAAAACTGTCTGGCAGTTCTAGTTATTATTATTATTATTATTATTATTATTATTATTATTGTTGTTGTTGTTGTTGTTCTTTTACGGTTAATATGTTTACAGTATTAGAAATAAAATAGACGGAAATGGATGAGGTAGACCAATTGTAATGTAATCTTTAGCTGTTGATCAAGTCTTAGCAGAAAGATTTTAATAATTACATTGTAAATCTAAAACTGGTCCATATAGGTAAATATTTCCAATGTAAACTCCAACATGATATTTTGTGATTCTAGTCTGTAGTTGACTATTTCATTTAAGCATCATGGATATATTAATTGCATAAATCACTAAATCTTTTTAGCTAACTTAAAAATGGAAATGTAATTTGCACATATTGAGATATAATTGCCACAACCATTTAAGAATTAAAAAAAAAAATTCTGTTTCTTTGTATTTTGTAATAGGATGTTCTAGTTTATAGAACTGAATTGAAGCAACAGGCAGGACAAAATCAATTTCACACCAATTGCAGGCCCACTGAGTCTTCTGAATAGTGATAAAAAGATGTTTAAAAGGATTTAAACTCCCAGCTACTGGATTATCAAATCTTGTAATCCCCAAGATAATAGATGCAGACAAATTGCTTATGGTTATGTTTTCTTATATACAAATGCAATGTCCTCTACTGGACATGATCTGGAAGGTAACAACATGATCATTGTTGTTAATTATACATTTTCTTGTGCCATTTACATTCCCAGCTTATCAACCCCCCCCCCTCCCATCACGAAGATGAATCAATTTGATAGCCTCCTTTTTGTCTCCTAAGCAGTTTAGATGATCATTGGTGGCATTAGGCCAATGCCAGCATTGAAGGGAAGGTTTACTATCTCGTGTTCTTATAATCATAGTCAAAGACTGATAGGATGCAAATGTTTCATCATATCTCATTACATGTCATTGCAATATATAAAAGTTGATGAATTTGTATTCTGTCCTTAATTTGAACTTCACTTCACATTGGATCCTGTAGGGTAATAATAGTAAGCTCACAATCAGATGCAATGTACAGAAATACATTTTCAACAACGTTTCATTCAAAGACAGCATAATATAGTGATCAGGTGGTTGTTTGTGTGGCATGTCACTGCTTTGATTGACCTTTTACACCTGATTGTGTTTTTTATGTCCTCTCTTGTGAGAATTATTCTAATTAAACTTTGACGCAGTGGATGTCTGATTCATTTCAATAAATCATTTTAGACAATCCACTTGTGTTGCAAGTGTTTAATAAATATCAAAGTGTTTTCAAAGTTAATATGATAATTTAGAGCAATGCTGTACTGCTTCTCTCAAATAGAGATTGCATATTCAAAACATCCAAATAAGTTAAAGTAAATGTGTCAGACTGCACGTTAAGGAAGAGACTGCTATTTGGTCCAGAATAGAGAGGGAGGCTTCAATAATAATAATAATAATAATAATAATAATAATAATAATAAAAATAATAATAATAATAATTAAAAAAAACTGCCCAGGCAGTTTTATGGCTCCCAAGCCCCAGTACCAGTCTAAGCATATTTAGTTCTCAATGTGCCAAGTTTAAAACCAGCAACTTCAACTATTCCACAGAAGAAGATTTTGAAAGTTTTTTTTTTTCAAAAATGGGCCAGGCAGCCATCTTGTTTAATGTGAATTTCTTAAAAATCATTTGCATTTGTACAGTGTCAAGGATGATGCTTGTGAAGTTTCAAGTTAGTCAAGTAAACCGTTTGTCAACTGAGGGAGTTTTAAATTTCAGACGTAAACATACACCTGGTGGCAATCTTGCTTTATAAAACCTAACCATTTAGACATATTTGTATTCCATTGTTACTGGGACAATAACTACCATGTTTGGAGTTTGTTAGTCAAACAGTGTTCAAATAGCAGCAGTTTGCTGTTAAGGGTGCATTTCGTTAAAGTTTGTGGCAGCCATTTCAACATTAAAATTTATTGCAGAAACTTCTGCTCCACAAACTTGATGCGGGTTTGGATGCTGATGATATATGCCAAGTGTCAGATCAATGGCTTCACCGGTTCCCAGGAAGAAGATTTCGAAAGGTTTCTAGAAAAAAATGCGTCAAACGGCCATTTTCATTTCTGGTCAACACAGTTGTTTAAAAGTCAATTGTATTGACACAGTATCAGGGAAGATTCTTGTGGGGTTTGGAGTTAGTCCAGTAAATCGTTTGTCAACTGACACAGGTTTAAATTTCAAATGTAAACGTATAAGTGGTGGCCATCTTGTTTTATAAAACATCACCATTTTCACATATTTGTATCCTATTGTTACTGGGAGGATAACTACTAAATTTGAAGTTTGTTGGACAAACAGTTTTCAAACAGCAGCAGTTTGTTTTTAGGGGTGCAGTTCGATAAGATTTGTGGCAGCCATTTTTACATGAAAATTTATCACAGCAACTTCTGCTTCACAAATTTGATGTGGGTTTGGATGCTGATGATGATGATATATGCCAAGTTTCAGATCAATCACTTCATCGGTTCCCAAGAAGAAGATTTCGAAAGGTTTTATCAAGAAATGCTTCACGGCACCAATTGCAAGGACACAGCATTTTTTCAGCATCTGACAGCCAATGTATCCAGCTTGTTAGCTGCCAAGTCAGAACCTGATCAGTCACACAGCTTCAAAGCAGCAGCAGTTAAAGTTTTGGGAAGAAAAAAAAATAAATCTTAACAATATCAATGAGGTGTGGAATACAATACAATACGATACAATACATTTCCTTTGGTCATCTGTTCCCAGTACCAAGCAGTGTTTGGAGTAAAAACTGTTTAAAAATATATAATTGAGTTGAAACAATCTAAACCCCCAAAACACATTGTGACCGGAAAGATGCCTTTCTCCTAGTGCTGTTTAAATATCTGTAGGGGGGAAAGGGGGTGGTTTTAATGACAGTAAATTAAATTAATTGCAGGAAAGACGCATTGGGCATACTCTAAGTAACAGTTGCAGTAATAGTAGTCCTAGTATACAATGGGTTCCATGGAAAACTTCTACCCCACCGCCACAAGTCTGCAGTACCTTGAGGCACAGCAAGCAATGTCTTTTTTTCACTGCTTTATATTCTGCCGATGGTTCCAGTGGTATGTCCAATCGAGTTTGTAAAACATAATTTGCCAATAAAACATAGTTTACACTGGTCTTTATATTGCAGAGTAGGTTCAAACTGGGTGGGTAATCTAATTGATCAGCATGTAACCTGATTTTTTTTTTTGTTATGATCTTGATCAATGCTACAAAATAAAACAGAAATGGGTACACATAAGTGTTTTTTTTTTTCTTTTTTAAACTAAATTCCTGCCTCATATTAACATTAATAATCCCACCTCCTTGGGGTTAAGATTTAAGATTTAAGAACATACCCCATCTTTCCCTATGCTACAGGTAAATTCTATAGTCTAGCCTTATTCCCATGGTCCTTGTCTCAATCAGGTAGGCCACAGGAGTGATGGCATCCCCAATCAAAGAAAAATATATTCAACACCAGTGATAATGTTGCAAAATAGATAAGTAATGTAAACCTTCTTTATTATTAAGTAAAATACCACAACCAGACTCCATATCAGATGTCTCTTGCAGTCACAGTGTTGTATTTTCATTTAGTGTTATACGGATTATGATCTCTACATGTTTGTTTGGCGACACCTGCTGGTTAGTTACGTTAACACAGACGGACAAGAATGCTTTTTGGCTTTTGAGACAAAAAATCCACTGCTAATTAGAACATCTCCAGGCTGTGGGGAAATTATTTTTATGAATAAAGCTTAACCTTTAAAAGCTTTTGATTAGTTTAAATATTGTCATAATAAACACTTGAGATTTAACAACTCCTTTATAGACAGCAGACTTCAATGACTAATATTAACATACCATTTAACATGTATAATTCGTTTTTCATTTGCTAGTAATTCATTATTTGAGTGCAGTGAATACAAAGTAAACTGTAACATGATGGCTTAGCAAACAATTAAATGATAGCTCATAAATAAATAATTGCCAACATAAATTTCATATCTTGCAAAATGACAAAAACATAACGATAAAGTTTTATTTTAGCATCTTTGATTCGGGCAACTCTACAATTTGTAGTCAGAGTAAAGTATTTTGGTAATGCAAGGAAACAAAAGTCTTCAGTTGATATATCCAAAAGAATACACTTCTGTGTAAAATGAGTATGATACTAAAATAATACAACTAGGGATTTATTTTTAATGGATTTCTGGCATTTTCAATTTTTTCTTCAAATAACACGAATTTAAGCATTGCCCGGTTTGAGGTAACAGTTTTCCAGGCTTCCCTGACCTTATTAAAAAAAAAAACCTAATAATCACAAAGCATGGGAAATTTCCCACCACATTGTTAATAAAATATGATATTATAGTTAGAAAGAAACACAATCAATGCGTTGTTATTTTTTTAGTAAAGTTGTTTAAATTTCAACTTATAACACAAATACCATGACACTCAGACTTCAGTATATCCAAGCACATTTTGCCTACAAACAAATATGACTCCTTCAGTTATTATCCTTGCTTGATCTGTTGGGAACTCAACATTTCATTCACAAGAGTATATTCATTGTGCAATAAATCAATAAAGAATATAAATAAATAAATAAATAAATACATATGTACGGTTTTTTAAGTCGTTAAGGTAGAATGTGTTAGCCAATCAAAGGTATTTGAATGTTGCGAATTAAGACAGAAACGCTATTTTGCAACTTTCTGTAAAACACAGATCACAGCATCCGAAGTGCATTGTTGTTTTTTGTCTATTGATCAGCCCTGCGGGTCATGAGCTCTCGAGTTGTGTTGAACACGTGCCCCTGACTGAAAGCTAGCTGTACCTTGTTATATTGTTTAGGTAATTAGGTCTTTTCTCTCTGTAATCTTTCATATAACTGGTACATTATCTGTTGCTTTTTTTTAAAATGTATTTATTTATTTTTTTATTTTGAACAAAATGAAGCTTTAAGTAAAAGAAGCCCTTCGCTCACGGTACTTTCTCACCAGGTATATCACTCGGAGCTCAAGAGTGGCATGAGAACAGGACCCACACTCCGATTGAATGGGGGGAATAAACAACTCTGCGTCCGGATTACGGTTGGTGTGTGGACTTCTTTAATTAGACGTTTTTATATACGTTTCTTGCACGGTGTTTGTGGGTCATATAGTTGGCGGTAGCGGAGGAGGCAGCAACAAGTCCGTGAATGATCTTCCACAAGTACTTGACCTGCAGGGTGTGTACACAATTTCTAAGCAAGACTTGGTTCAGCCATGTCAACGTCATTGTAATGTTATTGTTCTATAAATATAATACATACATCTGTAACGTTTTATTTGCAATACAATTGAACATTGTTGTTTTTTTGTTACAAATGCCTGCTTAAAATTCGAGTTTTATTTTTTTATGTAGGGTATATAATGCTGTTTATATGTAATTAATAAAAGCCAAACATATGAAACGTATATCTATACATACGATATAACAAAATACAATTATACTATCTCTCTAGAGAGAGGGAGATGGATAGGGAGAAACGGGGTACTGTTTAATATATGGGGGGGGGGTACTCTTTCATATAGATGGAGTGAGGGATACTGTTTAGTATTAAAATATGTTTTTGCTGTATATATTTTAGTTATGTATGCCATTCGCTTTTTTATTGCCAATAAAGCCAATGAGAGAGAGAGAGAGAGAGAGAGAGAGAGAGAGAGAGAGAGAGAGAGAGAGAGTACAATTGCATTTTGTTATGGGTTTTCTAGCTTTCCATAGTGTTGTACTGCACAGGGATGGTTTTCTGCTGACTGAGTGCAATGGGGATTATGTCCATAATACATGTCCTGTGCTTTTTTTTTTCCTTGTTTATTTATTTTTTGTCCTGAGTGAGTAAATTGATTAAGGCACCTCTGATAAAAGAGAAATATGCATTGACAATGGCTTTTTACTACAAAGGGGTCATTAAGAGCCACAGAATCAGATCCTGAGTTTGCCTGATGCCATGGGATTGGCAATGAAGGACACATGCTACAATATAATTGAACTAGGATAGCAGCTGCCAAGCCATGTCTTTAAACCACATCAAACATTTTTTTATAAAGGATGTGTAAGTATGTGATTACTAAAAACAAGGAGCCTTCTGTAATAAACAGTTTGATGAAGCAATATATATTTGGAACTAGTTGCACTGCAGTAAAATCTCTGTGAACGATAGTAAGTTAAATATGCAATTAACCCTTTGTTTTATGAAGGTGGAAAAAAAGTCATACAATTCCATTTGGTACCCCAGGTTTATATTGCAGAGATGTTATTTATGTATGTATGTGTTGACTGGTTTCTTTATCATGTTTAAAATGGTGGTTCATTGATGTTTAACAAGTGTGATTCAGTTTTTGCTGAGTTGTGTTATTTTATGTAAAATAGATAGGGACAGTCCCAGTTTTCCATCAAAGGTCCAGGTGTCCCAACTTTTTACTCAAAATCTTTAAAAAGGCCCGGTTTTCAGCCACTTCCTGTAGCGTGATGCACTCTAAATACCTATTGTCAAAATAACGTAAACAAACTCTTTTAGTTTATGGCACCTGCAGTGAAAACAAAATAAAATAAAATGCAAGGTACTAGATTAATCAAAATCATCACTTTTATTAAGTGATTAACACAGACATGCATGCTTATTCCTCAGTGCGCCTTGTGCTTTCATTTAGTTTATTTATTCCATATGACTCTACAACTGTGTGTAATACATTAATTTCATAGTTGTTCAGTTCTGGCGGGATTTAGCCAGACATAGACAGAGCAGCAAGCGGTTGCAAGCACATCAGTGTCAATAAGTATGGCCTGGTGCAGATAGTAAGAAAGAAAGAAAGAAAGAAAGAAAGAAAGAAAGATGCCAAAATGTAATGTGTTTTTAATGGTTTAACATATTATTATTATTATTATTATTATTATTATTATTATTATTATTAAGAAGAAGAAGAAAAAGAAAAGAAGAAGAAAAAACTATATAAAAGCAACACTTATTTAACACAATTAAGGCTAGTTAAACTAATTAGCCACAAATTATACACCTGGGAATGTACTGAAATTAGTTAGCTGTTTAAAAAAAAAAGCCTATCCAGTTAATCTTTGTTATTGAAACAGAAGTACAGAAAAATAAAACAACTGTTGTTCAATTTGCAAGGGTAAGAATAATCATATGGTATAATCCAATTCCGCCTTACAAAAAAAAAAAAAAAAAAAAAAACAGAAGCCACTTTTGATTAATTTTGCAGGTTGAACTAATTTTACTAAAATTTACAGCTGTCTTGTAACCATATATTTTAATGTATTATAATTGTAATATTTTAAAGTCAAGCTTTTAATGACATTGTTTAGTTTTACATTGTTAAACACAGATATGCTTTAGATGTATGACAACACAATAATCATTTTGTAACATTACTTGAAGAAAACAAGGCATTGTACACTGTAAAATGTAAAACAAGGTACCATATTACTTTGAATTACAGCGCTGTTTATTTTAAATTGCTAAAAACCACTGTGCCACTTATTCAATTTATTATTGTGGTTTTTATGGTATTTTAGGGAACCCTATATTGAAGTGTATTTCTGAGGATACAACTTGATCAGGATGGCGAAGAAGTCCTACAACTTAGCTTTTAAACTGAAAACTGTTGAGCTCGCAGAACAGAAAGGGAAAAAAAAAAGTATGCTTCATTATCGCAGCAGTTGTGTGTGCTGATGCGCTGGGGAGGCAAAATAAGTTCATCCCTGGAGCCAACATTACACTTCAGCCATCAACACCAGGCAGAAGGATATCTACATCAACAGATGGAAAGAAATGCAAAATGGGTGGAGATGCAGATGGATCACATTAGTTTACAGTAAAGCTACACCTTAGCTGGCACTTATCTTGGCGAGAGCCGAGTTCAAATCAGCATGATCTACTGTTATGTAATGGAAATCTTGAGAGCAGTGTTTGTTCGAGGGTGGTGTCTATAACAAATCTTATATCTGAGTGGGGCGCTTATTCAAGGGGTGTCGGTAATTCAAGGGGTGTTGGTAATTCAAAACGATACAGTATTCTGGCATGATGCCCATCCTTATCAGATTTTAACAATTAAAACACTTTTTTTTTTTTTTTCTTTAGCTCAGGCCTCCAACAGTGATTGGACAGTTCCACACGCTCTTCTTTGGCTCTGTGCGCATGTTCTTTCTTGGGGTTTTGGGCTTTGCAGTTTATGGCAACGAAGCTTTGCATTTCAGCTGTGATCCAGATAAGAGAGAGTTAAACCTCTTCTGTTATAACCAATTCAGACCAATAACGCCTCAGGTATTTTTTTTTTTTTTTTTTTTTAAATAATAAGAGAAACTATTATTGTACAGTCTGAAATAATGTGTCAAATTATTTAACACTGCAGGCCCTAATCACAAATCGAATTTGTTATTACACTACAGTAGATTGATATTCAGCAGTTTATTGAAAAGGGCCCAGAATTTTTTCTGAAATATGCGTTTACCATTTAGAAGTAACTGTGTAAAACCATATAGTTTTTAGTCGATAAGTAAAACAGATCGAACACAGAGCTTTTTCTTTCATGTACATTTATGGTTGTTTGTTCCATCATATACCCCTTGCCGCTATTTAGGGTTATGGTGACTATGTATAGGTAAATTGTATTGAAGTAAAATTATAACATGGACGGACATAAATGTTGTAATTAAAAGCATATTAAAATATATGTATTTTTTTGTTTATTTCAGGTATTCTGGGCATTACAGCTGGTGACTGTTTTGGTTCCTGGAGCTGTTTTTCATCTTTATGCTGCTTGTAAAAATATAGACCAGGAAGAAATCCTCCAAAGACCCAGCTACATTGTGTTTTATATCATCTCTGTCCTGTTAAGAATTATTTTTGAGGTTATAGCATTTTGGCTTCAGAGCCATCTTTTTGGTTTTCAGGTTCACTCACTTTACATGTGCAGTGCTAGTGCCCTTGAGAAAACATTTCATGTTACCAGATGTATGGTACCAGAACATTTTGAGAAGACCATCTTTCTCAGTGCAATGTACACCTTTACTGTTATCACAGTGGTGTTGTGTGTTGCAGAGATTTTCGAGATACTCTGTAGCAGATTGGGCTATTTGACCAGCCAGTGACCCCAATGTTATTGACAGCAGAGCTTCAGGTCCGTTAATAAACATTCTTTTTGTGTATTTAGTTTGGTGTAATCCAGGTCTTTAAATGGAAACAAAGCCCGCACGCTAAATACCTCTGCTTTTTTACTGTTGGAAATGAACATACACAAGCCTTTAATTTTGTATTGCAGCAATCACAAAGTCACCATGGGACCGACAAACAATTTGTATTGTGAATCAACAGGAGCTGAAAAGGGAAAAACATTTTACAGTTATCCATTTTTAATTTTAAAAAGCTTACAAGGATCATGAATGGTTTTGTTTTATGTTTTAATCAACATCAAACTGATTTATTTTCATTTTTTAGCTATATAATAGAGCAAAAAACTTAAAGTTGAGAGAACATTACTCTTGAATTGATATTTTAATAAATAGAGCTTGTTTTAGATGCCTTTTGCATTATGTAGACGTGGATCTTCGCTATAAGCATGATGGACACATTATTATTATTTAATTAGACCATTTCTCCACTCTGACAGGTGCGGGTTGGGAGATTAATGCAGCATAGCTAGATGATCAGTCACTTATTGGGAACCCCCTTGGTGTTGTTGGCTGGAATACATTTAGTTTTTCACCTTTTAAGTTCTTGTGCTTCATACTTTAATGAACAATGCCCTGATATTAGTTTGTTTCAGAGTTCTAAATGTTATCAAACTGGAAATGTTGATTATATATACTTTTGATTAGAAAAAAAAAAATCATATAAAAAGAACACCACAACAACATTTCATAAATTACTTCTTGCCAGAATCAAACCCAGACAGAAATTCTGGCATTTCACTTCTAACCAATGTGACAGTGCTTTGAATTTGAAGAACTTTAGGAATTGAGTATTTCTACTAGTTATACATTGAAAAACAAACAGCTTCTGTACTATGGGGCATAGTTCTAAAAGTTGTGGGCATTTTAGAAATGTGAATAATCTTTGGCAACTTTGTTTTCATTTTTTGCAACTGCAGGTGACTTCCAAAAAGATGTTTGCAACTTTTTTTTTTTTTTAGATTGCAGTTTATATATATATATATATATATATATATATATATATATATATATATATATATATATATATATATATATATATATATAAGTATTTCGAAAGGCTGTTCTTTTGTAAATAATAATAATTGAAAAAATCCTGAGCAAGAATATCTTACTAGTTTTTTTTTTTTTTTTTCCCCCAACAGTTTAACCGTAGTTATCCTTACAACCTGGAACATGAGTAGTGCTGTCAATCACAGTTTACCTTGTGAGCAGGTCACAGTGTGTCCAGATAACTGGTGTTTAACTATTTTTAATCTGTTAAAGACCCTACACATAACATAACCTTTGAATTAATCCATGTGTAGTGGTCAATATAAAAATGATTACCTCTGTTATTTTGTTTATTGATATCTGGAAGTAATTATCAAGCATCCATCCGACTTCTGTTTTACTATTTTCAACTAAATCTATCATCTCAGGTACAATATGGCTTATTGTGTACAGGCATACATTCTGAACATTGTTGTGTAGTTTTTGGATACTATTCTAGTAGTTGATTTTTGTATCATCTGCTTTTAAGGTAACATTTGATCAGTCTCACATGTCCATAAATGTCTGCAAACCAACAATAAAATATGTATTACATATGCTGTTTTAGTATTTTGTATATATTCAAATTTAGGTTAAAATTGTTTTTAAACATCTGTAAGGAGGAACTTTTGACCTTAATGTAAGCATTTCTTGAAGAGGGTTATAAAACAATACCCTACGTTACTAATTTCACTGTTTGTAAATAGATTTTTATTTTTTTTTAAATAACATTTGGCTAGTGCTTTCAGCATAACAAAAACTAATTGTTCATCATTTATGCCAGCAGTTCATGCCCTCTAAGCTTACAGCTTGACTCAGTTTTTGAAGAGAAGTCTTTTTCAGTGTCATCATGTAAGTTCTTGTACTTTTTAACTCTATGTAAAGCAATTTTCAGTTCAAAACAGCATGGATACCCTTCAGAGTGCTTGGTAAACTGATCATGGTCAGTTATCTAATAGGTAAGGCAAACTGCAATGATTAGATTTAATTACCATAAAAAAAAAGCAATAACAACTCACTGAGACTCAGAGAAGGCGATCCTCCCTATATTGGACTTATAAAGTCACACACTACATGTAACATTGTTGTCAGTGTAAACATTGAGATACATTGTGTACTTTGAGTACCTGTCTTTTCCTTCTTCATAGGCACTGATCTCTTAATTTTCTAACCTCGCTTTGATCCATGTTGAATTGGACTTCAATTTGACCTTCTCTGTTTAGATGTTGAGGAAAGATAAATTGGCCTTTCATCTGAAGGAAACACAACAAATGGAAAGCAGCCATTACTTAAGCAATACTGCACAAGGGGGTATGCATTAGGGTGGCCATCTGGCTTCAGATTTACCGGACGCTTTGAGACAGGATGGACTTACAAAATTTCCCTTAAACTGAAAGTAATTGATGTGTAAATTAGCTACTCCTTTGCTGAGATTAATTCTGTCACACTGATGAGTTGCTTCTTATGAGATGAGAAACTAGTACTCAAGATAGCATATTAGATATTATTACTCACTAAGATATCTAGATTTATTATTAAAATAAAAATGTAAAAATATCATATGTTTTATAAGTGTCACCCTTTCACAGTGGACAAATCTTTACAAGATACGAGACTAGGGTGTGTGAACTATGCTTCAGCTGCAGAGTCACTTAAAACAACGTTTTAAGCTATGGATGAATAGATGAGAAACGGGATGATGCTTTCCTTGGGAGAGTATTTGCATATTATTGGTGATTGAATATCAACGAACAGAAAATAGATAGCGGCTAAGTGGCTGCAAAAAATAAATACATGATAATAATACAAATGCATAAAGATTTTATTAATTCGTATTATAATTATAGAATTGTTTGATGCACATGGTAATTAAGCACCATTATTCAAATTTAGCAAAGGTGTAATGGTTAATTTACACATTAACTGCTTTCAGTTTAGTTTAAGTTTGAAATCCCATTCTGTCTCAAAGTGTCAGGTAAATCTGGAGCCATGGCCACTGTAATATGGGTTGTGCTGGATATTGTCACTTCTTGGTATCTGAGTCATGCAGGATTCATGGCAGTCCTGCAGGAATTGTACTTGAGTACTGCAGGACACCTTCACAATTCCTGCACAGTACTGCTGGAATCCTGCAGGACTTTTTTTGTAAGGGGTGGCTAATTCTTTTGGTGGATTACAACTTTTCAAAGCTGAACCGTTCATAACAAGGTACGTATGTTTATAAGACAGAATAATTATTATAATTATGTATTGCCAAAATCCTATTCAAGATTTCAAGTAGCCATATGGAATTCATAAGAAAAACGATGCTAATTCTCAGTTTTGCTCAGTAAGTCCGCCTCACCAACAGATGTCGACATCTGCTGTTACGTTCTGAGTGAAATTGTTCAGGAAGCGGAAGAAGCTCTGCAATATTGTTTGGGGAGTTGTTCATACAGTCTATGTACATTTTTAAATTTATTTATACAGTGTTTTATCGGGGTTTCATAATAAAGGATGGCAGAAGCCCTTCCACCTCAGTTAAGACAAATTCAACATCATTTACGAACTGGGCAGGAACATGAGAAACGGGATCCCGTTGTGGCATACTACTGTGAGTCTAAATTTTTATTTCCTCGTCTATTAAAGGCAACGAACCTGTCTCACACAACAGCGTGTAACTATTTCCATCTAGTTGGACATGTTAGTTTATACAACACACAAGACAGTACATCATGGTAAATGTTTAGTATAAGCGTGGGGTATATCGGTTGCTGTGGGATACCTGTCTGTATCGTTTGTACTATAATACTGCATAGCGTTGAATGTAGTGTATGTATATATATATATATATATATATATATATATATATATATATATATATATATATATATATATATATATATATACACACATATATATATATATATATATATATATATATATATATATATATATATATATATATATACACACACACACACACACACACACACACACGTTTAAACTCAGTGTCATAAAACAGTTGGGAAAATTATACTGTATCCACAACTCTGTTGGTCCAGCCAAAGCAATTCTTTGTTCAATCAGGTGATGTGACTCAAAGCTACGCCCTGGTACTGCCCTGGGCGTTTTGAGCCAGCCATGAAAATTGTAAGAACTTTGAATCTTTTGGTAATTTGTCTCCTGTTACATCAAATAAAAGCAAAGATAGTCCTGTTGTACGGTACTGTAGCCCACAACCAAGATCATTTTCCGGAATATACATTAATGCAGAGAGGCAGCCAAATTCGCTGCTGCAATAGCTTCACAAAACAAGTTCTTAATAGCTACCATTTTCTCGTTTGGTCAAGTGTGTGTGTGTGTGTGTGTGTGTGTGTGTATATATATATATATATATATATATATATATATATATATATATATATATATATATATATATATATATATATATATATATATATATATATATATATATATATATATATACACACATATATATATATATATATATATATATATATATATATATATATATTCTCATAATCTGTATCTGGTAGTACCAAAAATGCTGCTGCCAGTTTCTACATTGCTAACCATTGGTATTTAAAATTTTTACAGTCACTATATTGGCTTAAAAAAAAAAAAACAAACAAACAAAAAAACTATATTTAAAAGTATTTAACAGCTATTTTTTTGGCTTTTCAAATGTAATACTGTGGTTCAAATAACCCCTTTTTAAATTTACAGCATGTTATTGCAAATGTAATGCATATGTCAGCATACTGTTTTGTCAACATTTATTACAAGTTTAGGCTAATTGGAGTAACATTATCCACTGTGTCCACTGGCTGTCAGAATACAGGATAATTATTGTTTTATGAATGCTATTTATTGCTATTTTAGACCATTTCATGCTATAAATGAGTAGTTTAATCTTTCTTACACACATCAAATATTTTTTTACAGTAAGCACTGTACTGAGCCCGGGTTATACACCCATCACAAATAATGGATCCTGTCTGTTCAATGTCCTATAGGCATGGTTCATGTCAGTGTTTCATAATTATGAAAGTGCTTGGGCAAATCTAGTCTGTCCGTAGTGCATGATGCTGTCTTTTTTTTTCTGCCAAGCTTAATTACTACCTCTTTCCATGTATTATTAATTTTTAAAAGTCATGGTAACTTTCCTTTCATCCAACATTAAACACTCAATCGTAATGCCTGCAGTAATAAAAACTTGACATGCAGGTGGACATGTTTATAAGGATATGAGGTCTGCATTATATACAGGCAACCATGCATTGTATCTAGTGGATCTAGACCAGCTTAGTGACGATTAAACATGTGACTTCCCAGTAGTTGTGCATACTTTGGTGGCATGGATGTCCTTCAGTTTTGCTGTAATGTTGTTTCTCCCATGAACTCAAAAACATGCTCAGTCTGTTCTCTTGTTTTTCATGAGGGTTCTGCCGGACTATAGTCCTTTGATTAATGTAATGATGGCAAGCTGTTCTGTTCTGTACATAGTTAACTCTGAAATTGAACACCAGCATGGTGTTTTGCATCTTTGTTTCTGCGGTCACTCACTAGAGGTGTTTTATCTGGTATTGCCACTGGAATTGTCTTCAAACAGGTCACAGCGATGGCTTCTTAGGCCAGCAGCATTAGTACTGTTGTGTGAACATTCATGGTGCCGTTATTGGCATATTGTAGGACTAGGATGAAACGGTGCAAATATTTTTATTTGAGTATCATGCATTATGTTTAACATTGCCCAATCATACACAATATTTATTTTTAGGATGTGAGCAGCAGTAGGTGTCACCAAACAACAGTGTGCATATTGCAGAGACTGAACATGGCATGCATTGATTTAACCAATAGTGGTTTAGTGATGCACAGGCCCCTCGTCACTGGTAGAGATGTTACTTCAGTGTTTTAACTGTAGGATTACTTAAACATAGTGGGAATATTTGGAACCAATCAGAAAAAAAAAACAATATGAGAACAGAAATTGTATATGTAGACAGTCTTCTCAGGGAATGTTATGCCATTTCTGTAAGGAATAACAATGGAGAACAGTGAATCTTATCACGCTATAAGTCTGCTATCTGGTAGCAGTAACTTTTCTGAATGACACATTGTTTAGCACAAAAGTGAATTTAGTGAAATTTAGCAATGCTAATAATGTATTTGTAGCAATAATGAAGAGCTAAGACAAAGTGGAAAAGGCAAAACAGCACACTGTCCTACAATAATACCAGCAGTCAATACAAGTAATTCGGAGCAAACTTGTACAGTGAATATTTTTATTCATGTCACCTGACTTGAATTTCATGAATGCCAAATAAATGTGAACACACGTTGAACTATTACAATTCATCCTACAACTAAGAAGTACAACTACAGCAATGAGTTACAGTCTCAGGACATGCTATACATCCCATAATAGTACTATGTGTGGCTGCCTGAAACAGCAATTTGATTGGTGAAGCACAAGGGGTATTTTTCTGTGCACATTGCAGAAGGGGTATTTGCTAGTTCCCAGCGTCTCTATAGGACCCAGCACACACCCATACAGGAACCATCACCGTTCTTACAGAATACATTACTAAAATATATTTATGAAGCACTTGTCCTACGTACCACTGAGTAGACTGGTAGAACTTGTCCGTCAACATTTCTGACTCTCCTGGACAAACGGATAAGCCTTAAAATCAAGCCCTGAATTGCATAGCAGTTTGATCCATTCTTGTTTTTTGTCTTATTTAAGACACACCTGAGCTTGTTACCTATGCATAGTAAAATTTGGAATGAGGGAGACTGTTGTGCAATAGGAGTCTTATTTCCATTTCCTGCCTATACACATACTGCTTTGTATTGGGAAGATACCAAGTACAGGCAGTCCTCGCACTTACGACACAATTGGTTCCTGAAAGTCGCGTTGTAAGTCGAAGCATGCTAGACTAAGTCAGAGCGACCACGACAGGTGCTGCAGTTCAGACAGCGAGCATGCACACATGACACATGGCTCAGGTCTCGGCATGTAGTAAATGCCGTATTGATGTCGTAAAGTCAAAGGAAGGTAATAATGCAAAAGAGTTGTAAGTCGAAGATCGCCTGTAGTATGATATCTGCACTGTATTTGACAAGTGTTTTTTTTTTGGCAATGTTAGTGTAAATATTTAAAGTGTTTACAAATTGTAATGTTTAAACGTCTAAACTCACTATTAACAACCCTCCTGGAACAGAAACACTAAAGTAGTGCTACTGATTTTCCATGATCGCGCAATCACGGACAGAATCGCGAAATTAAGCATTGGGAATGGAATTGGTATTTTGGGAATGGAATTCTGCTTTGCAACTGCACCTTTTTAAAAAACAAAAACAAAACAAACAAAAAACTACACAAAGCCTGTTAGAGCTGTTATTCTCCTTTCTCCTTTAAACAATAGTGGATTGCTTTGAAAATGACACTACCCAGAAGCACAGCAATGACGCTTGTACAAAACGTTTTGTATGTTTATTTGGATCATTGGATAACAAGAAAACAGGTGGTTTTGTGGGCGTTACACTGATGGACTCTCTGTTGCGTCATTGTGTGAGTCGAGTTTTTTAAAAAAAAACAACTAGCTGTTTTGTGAGTTCTATTTTGTGGAATAATTTTGGAGTTGTACAGAAAAGTACCTGAGAATGATCGCCCCCCGATTTAAAAAAACAAAAACAAAAACAAAAAAAAAACATTGGTGGTTGAGGTGAAACCTTTAGTTTTATAAGTTATTTTAAATTTATCATTAACTCCTTAATACTAATAATACATACTCAGAGTGATTTTTTTTTTCTCGCGTTTACAGCATGATTCTCCACAATAACTGGTAAGAACAGAAAATTGTAGATTCAGCAATGACTGGACCAATAAATACTTACTTATTTTACCAACTGTACGGAACACAAAACCAATGTGTTTATTGTGCAATTAATATGTGTCTGTAGTTATGGAATACAATATAAAAGGCATTTTGAAACCAAACAAAAGAGCTTTTGGAAATACGTATCCAGAGGGCACAGTAGTTAGAAGCTCAAAAGTAGAAGCGCTGATCTCTTCTTAAGTTATACTATTAGTCATATACATTTTAAAATGTTTGTAATGATACTCTGTTAAATTATCACACTGTTCTATTATTAAAGTATTATTCATATGGTCAGATGTGTAAGTCTTGTTCAATAGATGAACGTTAAGTTTATGTAAGATCTATTATTGCTTAAAAAATGTGCAGAGTAAAATACCCACCTACTCATAACTTTTTTCCAATCTGGCCCCCTTAAATTAAAAAAAATAAATTAATTTAAAAAAAGTTGAAGAGCCCTCCTCAATGCCCTGTTCACACTATCATTTTTATACCAGTATCGTTGTGGAACCGTACCGAAACAGTACCGAAACAGTACCGAAACATCTGTCCAGACTGGCGTTCCTATCTCAAAAAAGAGCAGGTTTCATACCGGCACTGTTTCGATACGACCCGGACCAGCCTAAGTGTGGCCAGGTAAACCGACACGGTATTGATACAGTTAAGTCAATATTCTGAAGCATGCGCATGTCTTGCTTTACAGTTGAAATACTTTAAACAGCTGTACATTTTACTGACAGCAGTACCTTTATCATGGCTACACCAAAAATGCCAAAATAAGTGACAGAATAATCTCCAAAAAATTAGTGATGATGACTGTAAGGTAGAACGTACTGCAGAGTAGTGCTGCTCTAAAATAAAATCCCTTGTGAGGGAATATCAAAAAGCAAAAAAAAAAAAAAAAAATGCATTCCCGAAGCCGTGATGCAAGCTCATTGTCTTTGCAACATCACGCTTTTAAACACGGCTAATTGTTTTCACCTTTTTGTTCGTCTCATTCTTTCGTGTTCTGCTCATCTCAATAATGTTTGAACACCAAAACAAAACACTGTACATGGACAGGATGACAAAACATGCTATATTACATATTAGAAAATGATTGAGTGTGAACAGCTAATCAGCTTCCAGATCTAGCTGGCTTCTATTTTGCATGGATGCCCGCTGGAATGTTGAAGTGGTTAACTGTGAATTAAATTTTAAATCAGTCTGCCCATAAATACCGACTTCTTCCCTTAACATTCTAATCTAGAAGTAATCTGATAACATAATAAGGTACTTAAACATACTTAAGAGACAAGCAAAATCATGTCTGACAGGACACCATAATGAAAGTTTCACTGCTACTGGACAGCAAATCAACAGGAAAGACATGATTGGGCCACAACTCTGTCATCGGCTGGATCCAAACAACACCCTCCTTCAAAATCAGCCAGTCAAACTGCCAACCCTGTTTCTGTTCTTTCAGCACCAGCCAACCCACTCCCTGACTGCTTGAATGACGCCCCGCCTCCAGCAACAAGTTTCGAGTCTGACTCAATACTACACAGACTATTCAACAATTGTACATGTGCAGATAAATTGTACTAAAAGATTAAGACCCCAATAAATAAATGTTAGCCAAATAGTAATAATTTTAATAATAATAATAACGTTTCGTCTACGTGTATGTCGTTTTTATATTCTAATTGTTAGTAACTATTTTCCTCAGCAGAAGGTTACCCAGGCGAAATATCAGGTTCAAGGTAAATATAGGTTTTAAAGTTTTTTTTAAAGAGAAAATAAAGAAAGAAATTGTTTTCTAATAGCGATAGAGCCCTCTCCGTGCAGGCTCTAGCGTGTGGTAGATAACCTTGACTTTCGTTAGCGCCCTTGCCTTCGGCTAGGGATGCATACCTCCAGTCGCTGTCATCTACCACACAGTAGAGCCCGCTTCGACAGGCTCTATTGTTAAAACAGCGGATCCATTTCTAACAGATTTGACAGCGGTCGTCATGGAAACGAGTACAGAGCCCGAAAGCTGTAGATTTAAACATACGGGTATATGAATGTGGACAAGTATATCACAACTGTAACTGTACTGTACTGTTATTGTTAATTGAGTTAGGACAGAAAGTGGTTTCGTACCGATACGGAAACAAACTGTACTAGTATCGTATCAATACAAGTGTGAACAGGGCTTAACTAACTAAGGCAACTTTATCTGTCCAGGGTATATGGGAAACACATGCAAGCAGTTTTACAGCAAGTACAGCATAAACCAGTCTGCGTTGTTACAGATTAAGCTACAGATGGGAGAGGTAAGTGTCCTGAACGTTGTATTTAATTTGTAATTTTAAGAAAATTGTATGTTTTTGTAATAATGCCCCTCGTTTTCGACTAGTCTGTATATTGTAATGCCAGCAATAAGCTGATTTTTTCAAAACCCATTTATTTGATGATATATTAATACTAGTGGACTTCTTTAAGAAATATTTTTCCTGAAAACTACAGTATCTCAAGGACTTAAATACATTTTAATGTAAAAATGTTATTTATGTTCAAATTGCGTTATTAATTCTTAATAACGCATAAATTGGTAAAAACAGAATTGATCATTTTGAAAAACAGAATTTGCCATTCCCGAGAATGGGGAAGAATCAGTAGCCCTACTCATTTGCAACATTACACATACTGTAAACTGGTTTAAAATAAGTTTTAATTTATTTTAAACTAATTTTATATCTGTTTTAATTATTGATTTTAGTATCTGTTTTGGTGTTGTATTTCTTTTTTTTATTACGACTGAACTGTGGATTTAAAAAATCAATACCTTAACTAGTGCCGGGATGAACACAGGATTTTGATGTTAGGATATTCACTCATAATTTAAATATTCGTTCATTTTTCAAAAACTAGCAGAAGCCATTATATTGCTGTGAACGCAGATGGAGCCTTTTTGTAGTTGAACAAGCAAATGAAAACTGAAATTTAACTTTAAACACTTTAAATAAAACAAACATTAAAATGGCATTGTAAAGTGAAGGGCAGAAAAAAAACTCACGGTTTTGGTTCTGTTTTATTACATTCCACATAAAAGTTGCATATATGTACAGTCTATATAAAAATCACTACACAACATTTTCACCCTTTTTTTTTGGCCGATGAGATTCTGGCTCACTCTAAAGTAGCACAACGCATTTTTGTCCCAGGTGGCTTTCCATAGAGATCGCTTTGCATGTGTGTGCGCATGATCTGGTTTGTTTACTGTTTGGTGTCTAAAACATTTAAATAGGGGCTCAACAGCTGCTTTGTTGATCTGGTCTGGCTAGAGGTATTTTGTGAATTTGTGACTTCTGTTTTACATCAAAATTACTCTGTTTTCCTTTTCAGATGCCCCTGGCAAAATACGTATTGTTTTTTTTTGTTGTTTTTTGGTCAGACTGAAGTTTCTATTGGTGCCAGTTTTTTTGTGGTTTATTTGGTCAGGTGACCACAAAATACATCTATTGTAAAAACAAATTAAAATATGTTGCTTTTTCATAAAATGTATTATACCTGAATCACCTTTAGCCACTGTAATGCACTGTTTGATGGAAAATGTGGAAACTTTGAAGCTGCTGTATGTGTCTGTCTGTAGAAATATTTGGATTGGTTTTGGGGGGGGGGGGGGGGGGGGGTTATATGCTCTAGACAAGGGGTGTGCAATTACGGTTCTGGAGTGTGCTAAATTGCTTAATTAGACCAATAATTGGTAATAATTGGTCCAATTAAGTATTGTAGGGCAAAGCTGGAACAAAAGCCAGGAGGGACATCAGCCCTGCAGGACTGGAATTGCCCACCCCTGCTCTAGACAGACACCAGGCCACTTTGACCTTTCCACTTTGAAATATGCAGCCCACGGTCCATAGCACTCCCCCCAGTTTAATGTGCCCAGTACACCACCAAAGAATGAGATACCCTGCCATAAGTATACATTTTTTTGAAACTGCACAAAATAAGGATTTTAGAAATGGGTAATATGACCTTGCATGTTAGTGGTTTGTTACCCATAATCCTGCAATTTGAGGTAATGCCACTGTATATAGCAAAAATCACTTGTTTTTCCTTATATTTGGTCCTGTGAATCCTGACAGCTTTTGTTCCCCTGTTAAAAGGACAGTGGTTTTGAATTGCCCTGAGTGTTCCGAATTCAAAAATATCAAGTATGTGCACCTTTGTGCTAACGGTTTCTCTCCAACCAGACACAAGAAGTCTGAGATAGGTGTCACACACAGTAACTATAAAAAATATGTGGTTCCTAATGTTTATTTTTACTCTCTGATTGCTGAATTTAAGCCACTGGACAAAAAAAAATAAATAATAAAAAATGTCAACTACAGTACCTCCCACACACTCGATACATTCACTGGTGTCATGTGATCAGAGTCTGCTCTCGACATCAACGAAACAAGATGTAGCCAAGGAGTCAGATGTTACTTCAAAGCTGATTTCATGAAGCACAGCTCGATAAAACAGCTACTAGTCAAAGGTAAACTTTTTTATTACCAATCCACATTGAAAAGAAAACGAAAGTTGCACATAGATTTTTGATTTTTTTTAATTCACTCGATGTTTCATAATAGAAGCCAAACACAGGGTGCCGGTTCCGTTGAAATAGGCTGTTCATTACATTTAGCAACTTCGTCACATCAAAGATATTTTAACCATGTAATATAATTAAATTAAGGCCACCAACCTAATATGTTATGTAATAACGCCTCAATGAGCAACCCTAAGTGGGGGAAAAAACAGCAAAAATAGAAAGTCTACATCCGCTTGAACTTTTTTCATGTTTTCTTGTGTCAGTGCCTAACAGTTTCATGCATTTAAATGAGGATTTTTTTCCACTTATCTACACTCCATACTCCACACTTAAGGGGAAAAAAAAAATTATTGAGAAAAAAATTATGTATTAAAAATACAAAAATGAAAGATCATAATTGGATAAGTCTCCACCGCACCCCCCTCCTCCCCCCCTCCTAAGTTATTACTTTGTGGAAGCACCTATGGCAACAATTACAGCTATGAGTCTGTTGGGATAGGTCTCTAGCAACTTTGCACACTTATATCTGGCAATATTTGACCATTCTTCTTTACAAAACTGTTTAAGCTCAGTCAGGTTCCTTGGGGAGCGTTGATGGGCAGCAATCTTCAAGTCATGCCACAAATTTTCAATTGGATTTAGGTCGGGGCCCTGACTGGGCAACTCAGGGACATTCAGTTTTCTTGCAGAGGGCAGCAGGTTTTCCTCAAGGACTTCTCTGTTCTTTGCTCCATTCATTTCCCTTCTATCCTGACAAGTGCCCCAGTCCCGGCCAATGAGAAACATCCCCATAACATGATGCTGCCACCACCATGCTTCACAGTAGGGATGGTGTTCTTTGGGTGATGTGCTGTGTTGGGTTTGCGCCAAACATAGTACTTTGCATTTAGGCCAAAAAGTTCCATTTTAGTTTTGTCAGACCACAAAACTTTTTGCCACGTGGCTACAGAAACTCCTGAGTGTTTTTTTTTTACTTCAAAGAGGATTCAAGGTGGGCTTTCTTGAATAATGGCTTCCTTCTTGCCACCCTACCATACAGGCCAGATTTGTGGAGTGCTTGGGATATTGTTGCCACATGCACACTTTGACCAGTCTTGGCCATAAAAGCCTGTAGCTCTTGCAAAGTTGCCATTTGCCTCTTGGTAGCCTCTCTGATCAGCCTCCTTCTTGCTCGGTCATTCAGTTTGGAGGGACGGCCTGATCTAGGCAGGGTCTTGGTGGTGCCATACACCGTCCACAATAATTGTCTTGATCGTGCTCCAAGAAATATTCAAGGCCTTTGATATTTTTTTTCATACCCATCCCCTGATCTGTGCCTTTCAACAACTTTGTCCCAGACTTCTTTTGAAAGCGCCTTGGTGCTCATGGTTGAGTCTTTTCTTAGAAATGCACCACCCAGCAGAGGGAACCTACAGGAACTGTTGAATTTATCCTGAAATCATGTGAATCACTACAATTTAACACAAACTTTAGCTCCAGCTCAAACTTTAGCGTCCACACTGAAGTACGGTTTCACGTCTAGTCGGGCATAATGCGTAAACACATGCTAATGCTATTAGAATAGTTTGGTTACAGTTCCTAGCAGGTCCAGATTGCTAAGAAATTAAACATTTATTTTGGAAAAAGTAAATGAATTTTTAATCAGGTGACAAATTCACCTGATTCTGTTTCATAATTAAACTCAGAAAAAGCTGTTAGTTGCAGAACAGTCTTTTACCTTCATATCTTGCCTGAGCCTAATTCTGGTCCCTTTTTAATTTTATTTCAAACAGAGCTGACAAATTACATGAACTGTTCATCGCCGATCCTACTTTTAATGTTGTGCTTTTGCTATTTTCCGCACTAGTTTAACAGGGATGCCCTTACAGATTTTTTTTAATCATAAAAGTAAATACGTAAGGCAAAGTGTATACAGACATCAAGTCAATTTTCAATCGGAAGATTGCTCATCTGCATCTCAGCCATCTACTTGGACTATCAGTACTGCAGTAGTAATGCAGAAAAACTTAAATGAAAAATACGTTCTTATAATTTTGAATGGGAGATTAAATATCCGTGGCTTCTTTATCGAGACGGCAAGATGTACTGTGTGAGAGCTGCTGGGCAGAAAACAAAACAAAAACACATACGCACGGATGTACAGTTTTTCAAGAATCTTCACTTAAAAGACACGACGATGCAGAATAATATTAAAACACGTAGATGAAGGCAACAATGTATATTTATATGTATATCTATACAGACATATTTTTTAAACTACTACATGCCATAGAGTTAAACCTTCATAAAAATGTACCAAAATACACATCCCTGGAGTTTCTTAGCCTTTCTGTTAAAATGCCTATTTGATGGATGGGACACAAAATTTTGGGCATGTGCATTTCAGAAATGCATGAACAGAAAAGCTAGCACAATCTCTGACAGTATTTAGCTGTTTGTTTGAGAGACACACACACGCACACACACACACACACACACACACACACATATATATATATATATATATATATATATATATATATATATATATATATATATATATATATATATATATATATATATATATATATATATACATACATACATACAGTGGCTTGCAAAAGTATTCAGACCCCTGACCAATTCTCTCATATTACTGAATTACAAATGGTACATTGAAATTTTGTTCTGTTCGTTATTTTATTTTAAAACCCTGAAACTCAGAATCAATTATTGTAAGGTGACATTGGTTTTATGTTGGGAAATATTTTTAAGAAAAATAAAAAACTGAAATATCTTGCTTGCTTAAGTATTCAACCCCCCACATATTAATATTTGGAAGGGCCACCTTTCGCTGCAATAACAGCTTTAAGTCTTTTGGGGTATGTATATACCAGCTTTTCACATAGTGTCAGAGTGATTTTGACCCATTCTTCTTGGCAGATTTGCTCCGGGTTGTTCAGGTTGGTTGGACGACGCTTGTGGACTGCAGTTTTCAAATAGTGCCACAGATTCTCAGTGGGATTGAGATCAGGACTTTGACTGGGCCACTGTAGGACATTCACCTTTTTGTTCTTGAGCCACTCCAGCGTTGCTTTAGCCTTGTGCTTGGGAACATTGCCCTGCTGAAAGGTGAATTTCCTCCCAAGCTTCAGTTTTTTAGTGGACTGAAGCAGATTCTCTTGCAATATTTTCCTGTATTTTGCTCCATCCATTCTTCCTTCAATTGTAACAAGATGCCCAGTCCCTGCTGATGAGAAGCATCCCCACAGCATGATGCTGCCACCATCATACTTCACTGTAGGGATGGTGTGTCTTGAGGCATGGGCAGTGGTAGGTTTGTGCCACACATAGCGCTTTGAGTTTTGGCCAAAAAGCTTTATCTTGGTCTCATTTGACCACAAAACCTTTTCCAACATCTCAGCTGGGTCACTCTCATGCTTTCTGGCAAACTCCAGACGTTCTTTCAGATAGTACTTTTTGAGTAATGGCTTCTTTCTTGCCACCCTCCCATACAGGCCATTGTTATGCAGAGCTCTTGATGTGGTTGACTGGTGTACCATTACTCTACTCCCAGCCACTGAACTCTGTAGCTCCTTCAAAGTGATTGTTAGCCTCTCCTGTGGCTTCTCTCACAAGTCTCCTTCTTGTTTGAGCGTTGAGTTTTGAGGGATGGCCTTTTCTTGGCAGTGCCTGGGTGGTGTGATGCAGCTTCCACTTCCTGATTATTGATCCAACTGTGCTCACTGGGATATCCAAACACTTGGATATTATTTTGTACCCTTTTCCTAGTCTATGCATTTGTATTACTTTATCTCTAACTTCTGTAGAATGCTCTTTGGTCTTCATTTTCCTTCACATTCACAGCCTTACCAATGATCCTTCAACAGTGGGGTTTTTATCCAGAAAATGTGACAGCAACTTTAATGGTTCACAGGTAGAGGCCAATGGTAAGGTAATTGTGTACTCGTTAGGGCAATTTCTTTCATCAGTGCAAACTGGGAGCTTCCACAGCACAAGGGTTGAATACTTATGCAAGCAAGATATTTCAGTTTTTTTTTATTTTTCTTAAAAATATTTCCCAACATAAAACCAATGTCACCTTACGATAATTGATTCTGAGTTTCAGTGTTTTAAAATAAAATATCGAACAGAACAATATTTCAATGTACCATTTGTAATTCGGTAATATGAGAGAATTGGTGAGGGGCCTGAATACTTTTGCAAGCCACTGTATGTATATATATATATATATATATATATATATATATATATATATATATATATATATATATATATATATATATATATATAATATATATATATAACGTTTAGTTTAGTTCAACCAATACAGAAAAGCCCTATTGATGCATAACAATATAAATAAATAGTAACTGTATACAGTTTGTTCTGAAAATAGTGTCCTTGTTGTTTTCTATAAATGGTTCTGCATTTCCTGTTACAGTACTGCTTGATATTTGTGGCAGCCACCCACTAGTGACCTTTAAATAAACTTTAGTATTCTCAATGGACAACATGCTATTGCTAAAATATTTAGTTTAAATGTATTGTAAATAAGTAAGCTACAGTTAATGACGGTACGTGTCTAAAATGTTTAAATCTTTTCATATATATATATATATTATATATATCTATATATATATATAATATATGTAGTGTGTTGGACTAGGTGTTACGTGTTGACCCTTTGTTCATGTCCCCATGTTAATGGTTAACAACTTAATGTCTGAAGTAAAATGTAAAGTTAGCTGAAAGTTGATGCTAACAATTCCTACAGGTGTCCCAACTTTTGATGATTACTTACAAACCCTCTGTCTGTATAAAAGCAGTGTTGGAACAGACTGTGTTACTACACCCTCTTAAGCATTATTTGGACAGTATTGTACTGCAGGAAGTAGTATATTGGTCTCATAATGGCGAGAAAAAGGCAATTATCAAAGGAAGTCAGACAGACCATTATAACCCTTAAAAGTAGGTTTTTTCTTTAGAGAAATTGCAAAGAAAGCCAAGGTGTCAATGAGTACAGTTTCCTACACCATCAAAAGGCACTTGGAAACTGGAGGAAACTCTGACAGGAAGAGGTCTGGCCACAACAGAATCAGAAGACAAGTTTCTGAGAGTCAACAGCTTGCGTGATCGGCAGCTCACAGGACAACAGCTTCAAGCTCAGCTTAACACTGGTTGAAGTAAGCAAGTCTCAGTTTCAACTGTGAATAGAAGACTTCGAGCTGCAGGTATGACAGGTCGAGTGGCAGTAAGAAAGCCATTGTTAAGATGGCAGAATAGAAAAAGAGGCTTGCCTGGGAATGAAGCACCGCCAGTAGACTACTGAAGACTGGAATAAGGTCTTATGGACCGATGAATCAAAATTTGTAATCTTTGGTTCATCACGCAGGGTATTTGTACCAACTGTCAAACATGGAGGAGGAAGCGTGATGGTCTGGGGCTCTTTTGCTGGATCCAGAGGTGGCGATTTGCACAGAGTGAGTGGCACCCTGAACCAAAACGGCTACCACAGCATTTTGCAGCGCCATGCAATACCCTCTGGTATTCGCCTAGTTGGTCAGGGGTTCATCCTTCTGCAAGATAATGGCCCAAAACATACCTCCAGACTATGTCAGAACTACCTTAGAAGAAAAGAACAAGATGGTAGGCTTCAAGTCATGGAATGGCCAGCACAGTCTTCAGACTTAAACCCTATCGAGCTGGTTTGGGATGAACTGTTCAGAAGGGTGAAAGCAAAGCAACCTACAAGTGTAACACATTTGTGGGAACGTCTGCAACAGTGTTGGGAAGAACTTTCCGAACAATATTTGATTTCCATTGCAGAAAGAATGCCACGAGTGTGTTCGGCTGTTATATCTGCAAAAGGTGGCTACTTTGAGTCAAAAATTGATTAAACAAAATTCCATGATTTGTTTTTATCTACAATTGTTTATTTGTTCAGTGCTTTAATTTCAGAGTACATTGAGCCATTAAACTACATAAATTTCAATAAAAACTGAAAAAATGGAGGTGTTCTAAAACTTTTGACCGGTAGTGTGTGTGTGCGTGTCTCTCTCTCTCTCTCTCTCTCTCTCTCTCTCCTCTCTCTCTCTCTCTCTCTCTCTGTCTATATATATATATATATATATATATATATATATATATATATATATATATATATATATTTGGTGTACAGTATGCATGTCTGGCGGTTGTGGTACTGTTTCTCTTGACTGCCACAGTATTTTATTTATTTAAAACTGCCCTTTTTTAAATTTATAATCATTAGCTTATGCTAGGTGTTTTATTACTTTAGAGCCCCAAATAATGTATCACACTTGTTTAGGAAATGCCATCCTTAATTCTTTACTATCACTAATAATTTTGCACTGTATACAGTCAGCACTCGCATACAGTGGCTGTCTAAAGTATTCACCCCTCTTGGACTTTTCCACATTTTACAGTGTTACAACATGGACTCAAATTGGATTTAATTAGGAGTTTTTGCCACTGACCAACACAAAAGTCTGTATTGTCAAAGTGAAAAATAAAATCTACAAATTGTTCTAAATTAATTACAAATACAAAACAGAAAATAATTGATTGCATAAGTATTCACCCCATTGAGTCAATATTTGGTAGAGGCACCTTTGGCAGCAATTACAGCCATGAGTTTAAATGGATAAGTCTCTACCAGCTTTGTACATCTGGATACTGCAATTTTTGCCCATTCTTCTTTGCAAAATTGCTCAAGCTCCATCAAGTTGGATGAGGACCTTTGGTGAACAGCAATTTTCAACTCTTTCCACATACTCGATTGGATTGAGGTCCGGGCTTTGACTGGGCCTCTCCAGGACGTTGACCTTTTTGTTTTTAAGCCACTCCAGTATGGCTTTGGCTGTATGTTTGGGGTCATTGTCCTGCTGGAAGATGAATCTTCTTCCAAGTCCCAGGTCTCTTGCATTCTTCAGCAGGTTTTCCTCCAGTATTTCTCTGTACTTTGCTGCATCCATTTTTCCCTCTGTCTTCACAAGCTTTCCAAGCCTTGACACAGAGAAACATCCCCATAGCATGATGCTGCCACCACATTGCTTCACAGTAGGGATTGAGTTCTCAGGATGATGTGCGGTGTTAGGCTTGCGCCAAACGTAGCGCTTAGCGTTGAGGCCAAAAAGCTTAATTTGGGCTTATCAGACCATAGAATCTTCTTCCACTTGGTCTCAGAGTCTTCCACATGCCTTCTGGCAAACTCTAGCTGAGATTTGATGTGAGTTTTTTTCAACAATGGCTTTCTTTTTGCCACTCTCCCATAAAGGCCAGTTTTATGAAGCACCCGGGCTATTGTTGCCGTATGCACAGTGTCTCCCAGCTCGGCTATGGAAGACTGTAACTCCTTTAAAGTTGCAGTAGGCCTTTTGGTGGCCTCTCTGACTAGTGCCCTTCTAGCCCGGATACTCAGTTTTTGAGGACGGCCTGTTCTAAACAGATTCCCAGTTGTGCTATATTCTCTCCATTTCTTAATAACAGACTTTACTGTGCTCCGGGGGATATTCAATGCCTTGGAAATGTTCTTATATATTACCCCTGATTGGTGCTTTTGAAGAACCTTGTTCCGGATTTGCTTTGACTGCTCCTTCGTCTTCATGATGTAGTTTATGATAGGAAATGTACTAACTAACTGTGGGACCTTCCAGAGACAGGTGTATTTAACCTGAAATCATGTGAAACACCTTAGCTGCACACAGGTGGACCCCACTGAACTAATTATGTGACTTCTAAAGACAATTGGTTGCACCAGAGCTTATTTAGGTGTGTCATAGCAAAGGGGGTGAATACTTATGCAATCAATTATTTTCTGTTTTATATTTGTAATTAATTTAGAATAATTTGTAGATTATATTTTTCATTTTGACATTATGGACTTAATTTCTAAGTCCATAATCCTTTTTTTTGTGTTGATCAGTGGCAAAAACTCCTAATTAAATCCATTTTGATTCCAGGTTGTGACACAATAAAATGTGAAAAAGTCCAAGGGGGGTGAATAGTTTTGAGAGCCACTGTATCAGACCCTATAAAATTTTGACTTCAGTGATGGTTAAACGTGTGTGACACATCTGATTTTGGCCCGTTCCAACCCTTGTATCATTTTTGTGTTCCCTGAAAAACTAGCAATATCATATAAAAAATACATATCTGAAAGGACTGTGTTTTTAAATAGGTAGGCTTCCATTTAGATATACTGTATTGATTTTGTTCGTACAGTACTATATTTTTAGCAGTGGTAGTATTTTAATTCAGAACGATATGATTCTGAAAATATCAATTGCCAAAACTAAAGAGATGACATGTTAACTGTAATGCAGTACATACTTTTAAATCCGGTACGTATCCCGTTAACGACCTAGCGGTGAAATGAAATCTAAATGTTATCCATGCACCGAACTGTGTAAAATGTAAAAGGCAGTGCAATTTAGCAAAACCAAGAGAGAAAAAAAAAAGTTTCCAGAATTAAAACAGTATCCAAAGTCAGCATTCACAATTGCAGAATATAGTGCTCGATAAGACCCTAATGTCACAGTTCACTTACAAATGAAAATGCACAAAAGCAACTAAAGATTACATTACCAAAGATTACTTTTGGTTTCAAGTCCACCCATTGGTCATTAAAACCCCTTGAAATTAGAATTTTTGCTATTTGTAACAAGTTTAAGCCGTAATAACTTGCATGGGGGGGACTCCAAAAAAATCACCCAAAGATATGTTTGGCTAGATGTTGATGAGATCAACAAGCATTAAGCAAAATATTATGGTATCCGGGGATTTATGATTTTTGGCTGATTTTTGAAGTTGCATTTGTCATGCATTCAAGCATTGCTATGGCCACTTTGGTGAGGCTAGAGAGCCACATAGTTCTATCCAAACTGGCTATTTCTTCAACTTTGCATTCTCTGGGGATTGATCTAGAGGAAGAAGTAACAGAATGTGCTTCCTCTGGCACTAGCCTGGAGCTGAGGGGTTATGAACTTGCATGGGACATGCGATTTCTTTGTTGCGATGACACATTTGAAACTACCAAAATCTCAGTAAAAACGTTTACATAGTCATTGAAGTTGAATAACTAAGTAATTTACCATTGTGATGGAATGTTGCGTACAACCAACTAAACATGCTTGTCCTGTTAACTTGTTTTGGATGGAATATTGCCAATTTGGAGTGCGCATTCTTTTACTTTTTTTTTCCTCCAGACACATGGTACGGACCACAAGGGGTCAGTATTGCCATTGGTTTAAAGCAGGGGTCTCCAGTCTAGATCCTGGAGGGCTGGTGTGCCTGTTTTTTGTTTCCAACTGTACCCAGGTCATATGGTAGTACCCCAGTCATATTGTAGTAGGCTAATGTACTGTACCCAATCAGTATCAGACACTTTTCATTATATTCATTTATGACAACAGCATCATTGCTAGACAGAAAGTGTTATGGATTGCAAATTGTATACTGTAATTACACTGTGCAACAATTTATTTATTTATTTTTTGTTCCTGGGTAGTAAGTGTTATTTCCTAATTGCTTATGCCTCAAAAGTATAGAAAATGGCTATTATTCCCCACAAACTTTGCTTTTGTGACCAGGACAGTGATATTTCAAAATATCACTATTTCCAATGGGGAAACGGGCAAATGTGTGTCTTTTCGTTCACATAGTCAGAAAAAAACAACATATGAATCCAAATTAACATGTATTTATACTAAAGTAATGCAAAAATGACTACAAAAGATTTAGAAGTGAGTAGTTTTTTGAGATTTACGATTATACTGTAAATACTGGGTTCATGTTTAGCATTTGTTGCAGATGTCAACTGAGGTTTCATTACAGCAAAATGAAAACTGGGGCAGATTCATTTTTAAATTTGATTCATAGTTGATGCTGTGAAGTAGTAGCAGGCATCTACCTTCTGATAGAAACCTGCTACAGGTGGAAGCTGATTGGCTGATGGTACTGCAAAAAATATTCTAACATGCAGTATCAAGTGGCATTACAGATGATGTGTTTTAGTCAATTCATATTATGTTGATTGTGCCCTAGAAAGTAAGCTTCCAATTTCGTCTTCGCTGCTCTTCCAATATGGAAAGGTAAAAAAACAACGCACACATACGTTGTCTATATATTTGCAGATCTAAATACTTAAATATAAACTGCTTAAAAAAAGAAAAACACAATAAATTCAGATACTGTGTTAGATGTTTGATTGTTCATAACCTAGGTACATAAAGGGCCCTATCTTAAGGATCTCGAAGTAATAAATTATTTGTTAAATGTTGTTGTTTTTTTTTTTTTAAACAGTGAATTGGCAATAAGTGCATGTTAATATACAGAAAGCATATTTTTATTCAGAACTTGTCCTTTAGTTAAGACCTTTTTTTAAAAAAAAAAATTCAATGTGATGCAAAAAAAAAATATGAATGAACCCTCTGCACCTGTAGTAATAGAATACTTAGTTTGGGCATACTTTTATATCTCTTTGTGGAGCTAAATAAATTCATACCATGGCTAAAATGTGTTCTTCATAAATCAAACGTTAGCGTTCTTACCCAAAGTTGTAAATGTATGAAAAAGCCACTATTTGACCTTATATTTTCCCTCAAGCCTGCACTGAATCCAGTCTTCAAATTAAACTTGCTACATAATGGCATAATTGTATTTAGGAAGGCAGGCTGTGCAGGCTGAAATTCCTGAATACAGAATTCTGCTCTCATTACAGATGTCAATGGGTGCATGTTAATGAAGGGGCTATGCTGATGTGTATCATGTACGCAAAAGGGGTTTAAATGTAAAAAGTGTTGAACGGTTGTTTACAACAAAATGTCACTAAATCAGTAATGGTCAAGCAGGCCTGTAGCTCTAAGGTAAACACAGCTTACTGTAGGTACTGTACAATTTCTGAAGGACCCAGTACCTTGATACTGTAGGTTTCTGAGTATAAAGTGCACCCAGTTATATACTGACGATGATAAAGAAGGGTGCGCGGAATGCATCAAGGTGTCTTATCATGGCCGCATATTCAAATGTCACGTGCATAGTTCTGTACCTGCGTGTATGTTGCAAGAACACAGCAGACATGAAAGTAGGTGGAGACATCATTAAAACTTTTATGATATTGAAATAGAACCCAGTGTTTAATCAGTTAGCCCATATAAGGATTAGTATAACCAATGACATAGAGTAAACAACTGTGTTTCTGCTAATACCATAGGGATCATAATCTGTTCCTGAGATTAAGGTTCATACATTTTGTTCCAAACTATTAGTATTTAAATTAACCCCTGTTCATAACTGTGTTTTCTTAGAGCTGTCAAAGTGAAAAAGAATTAATATTGCTGTACACAGTGCAGAGTGGGTGAACCATTGCTTTCAGAAATATTCTGTTGCAGATTCTTGGTATCTGTTAAATGACTTTGAGAGAAATTATGTTTTATATGGTGGCAATGAATGATGAGTGCAAAATATTGTGACAGACAGTAATTAAATGCAAGCTACTAGTTTACAGTATTTTTAAGCATCGCCTGAAAGGAGTTTGTATGAGTTTGTTAACCAAAAAAAAAATAATGTATCGAATTACTAGAAATTGTATATTTTGCTATAAAAAGTGGTTAAAGTTTTCTAAATGCTTGTCTTAATCAGTTGCCTTGAATTATGATGTAATAAGCATAGGGTGCCAATACTTTAAATGAGAAATTAAATGAGATTGTGTTTTGAATTCTGCAACTTGTCAGCTTAGTACCATATCAGTTTTAATAGCCCTTTTAAAAATATATTTGTGATATTTTACTTGGTTTGAAATGCGATAACAAAATTAACAGTATACAGCTCCATTTAACCAGATTTCTGTTTTTCATGAAATGCTAAATTAAAAAAAATACACTTTCAACCAAAAGTCACATTTAATGTTACCAGTACCTGACACCATGTAGGGAGAGAGATGACAAAGGAAGGGAGGTGTTGCATTCAATTTAAATCTAGTCGTACTATTAATTTCAAATAGATAAGCTAAATATTTTTCTAACATTTTACTGAACAATATCTAAAAATCAAAGTGATTCATAATATGTTGCAGACTTTGAACACAGTCTGCTTTTTCTTGTGCTGAGGCAGAGTTAGTGGCCTTTTGTACACTGTTTGTTGCTAGGTGAAGTATGCAGAGGAATTTACTATATTAGGGTCGCTTATAGTGTGTGTTGTCTATAGAAGCGTCTAATACAACAGACTCATTCCAGGAATGACAAAAAAGTTTGTGGCGTGCATCGGAGCGCGTTCCACACCGGCGTGTGGCTATATCAGAAAATTACAGTACAGATTTAAACAAGTGTCAGTTCCAAAGCATTTCAGCTTGTTTCTACTTCCCATGGCCGTTCACAGTATCCAGATTCTGTAGCATTTTTATCTTTCTTAACAAAGACTGCACCTCATCTGTCCCAAACGCATTGTGCTGATAGCCAAAATGGTTTTCCTTAATTGTAGTTGATTGTGACAGTTACTTTCATGATTATGTAGTCTGAATGGTTTTAGTGTTGCTTTGCTTCGAAAGAGGAAAATCTGAAACCGAGAAGCAGCAGTATTATTGCCAAGACCACAATACAAAGGCCGTCATTGTAGAAAGGGGGTCTCCTGTTGATGGGGTAAAATCAAGTGCAGAAAGAAAAAGAAAAAAGTACCACTGTTTGTCAGTTCATCGTAAAATGATGTTGTGCATATTCTTGCGGTTAATCCATATTTAGACCTATTACTTATTACATCAAGTTTAAAAAAATAAAAAAAGTAATCCACCTTTTTCTGTATAAAAGGGTGTGGTGCATAGTAAATCAGGTAATTTATCTGGTATCCTGGGAAAACTGTTAATAATCCACGGATCAAAAAGTATTTAAAGTGTTTTGATAAACTGTCTGAAATAGGACTTTTGCCAAAATAAACTGCCAAAGTTTCTGGAAAGCTTCCCAAAAATAACCATTACCCCCTGCATTTAAGTATAAACTTATGTAAATTTGTACACACTCAGTTATGAGCAGTACACTTTTTACACTGTCCTGGTTGGCCTGTCATCAGCTATGTGTAATGTAATTATAAATATGTGTGACATTAGGATTAATATTTCTAAGTGCCCAAGGGAAGATGTTATATTGTAGAACACTCTTTTGTAGGTCCCGGAAATATATATTAACCATAGCAACAGTAACCATGACATTAGTGATGTGTTCAATGTGAAATTCCAGTTTCCCACCCCATTTTCCCTAAAGATGTGTTTTCCTAAGCAAGAATATGTGTGCTTGTTTAGTTGAATTTGAAATCATCTGCAGTGTATTTATATTGAAAATCAAAGAATGAAAACAGTACTAATATTAGTAACAAACTAAAGGCTTTGGACCCAAACAGGGTTGTTATAGCGAGGGTGCACTGTATTTAGTGTTTGACTTGTATGTTTAATATATGACACTTGCACATTTTAATATATAATGCGCGCACATTTGTTGTTTCATTTTGGTTATTTTTCACCTCCCGTACTTTTCATGGTATAAAGAAGTTTGGATCAGAATCCAATATCGTCCCTTACAAAAAAGTAATATGCTGCAAGTATACTAGTTCTTAAATACTGGACATTTCTTAGATTGTATCTTACTTCTCTCTTGCATACCTGCATTGTCTCTTGCTAGATATGCACCTCCAGATTCTGACAAATACTTTTAGAAAAGCAGAAGCTCTGGATCAAAAAGCTATAATGCTCTGCGGCTGCCCACCTATGTGATTAACTATCTAAAAACTAGTAGAAAAAAAAAAAAAAAACTAAAGGGACAAGTCTGGGGACCCCTTTTTGGAAGATAAAAATAATTTGATATATATATTGCTATATATATATATATATATATATATATATATATATATATATATATATATATATATATATATATTTATCATGAGTACCTGTGCACGTTAAATTTTAAAAGATTTTAGACGTCTTAGGACGTCTTTTTCACAGAAAAAGACGTTTCTTGAACCTGTTTAGACAAGACATTATTACTTTTTTTCAATGAAAAACAGTGTTAATGAGTATTAATAATTAAGAAAGTAAGTCACAGTTAAATTCTATTTATTTAATCACATTAGTAAAATCTCTAAAAGAAAAAGACAGAACAAACATGTTACTCTGCCATATTTTATGGAAATCAAGAAAAAAACATGTAAATGAAAGTTCATTTTCTTTTTAAAAACTACAGCACTGACTATTTTTTTTTAAATATACATAAAACGTAACAATTCTTTTAAAAATACGTTAAATACAATTGTGGCCAAATCATATGAGTCTATTTAGTCACATTACATTTGCCTAGCAGAATAAGATTTAGTGGTGCACTGGGATTAACATTAGAATTTTAGTACATTGTACAAATACACTGATTTACAAATGTGGTAGGCTTGGAGCATTTTTGTACAATTGTACAGGGTATTTTTAGTAACATTTGTTTACCAAATGTAATTTTAAAACGTATCCACGTCAAGACAGCATGTAAAAAATATTTTGGAAACAGTGACAGGCAACACTGAGTGGCTGATAAACTAGCTGCAACATGGGGAGAACAAGCAAGGTCCTAATTGTTTTTCATTGACCTTTCACATAGGGGTAACAGAACAAAGCTTCGCTTTGAACTTGCGACTAAATCAATCTTTGTGTGTGTGTGTGTGTGTGTGTGTATATATATATAAAAATCTTTCGTTTTTAGCCACTGTTTGTCTATCCATGGTCGTTGTCACAATCTTTTGCCGTTTTAACAAGCTCTGACAGTGAGCATTGGAAATACTGGACTGGCATTTTGTATGTTAAATGGAATTCAAGTAATCATCAATAGTTGACTTCCTTTTTTGGTGAAGTACCTTGTTGCATAAGTTACAAAATAGCTTCCCACTGTCTTCATGAAGGTCTTTGTAGCTTCATGCCCTATCTTTATCGGTGCTAATTTAGATTTGTTTCCAGAGCTCGCCAATGGCTTTAGAAATCTACCCAGGGCTAAACTAAAGCTTGCACTGAAATCCAACCACACTTATTACTATACAAATGTATGCACTACTCTAGTGACATGCAACGTTGATAGTAGGGACCAAATGTTCGTGGTTTCTTTTTTGTTTTGCAAATAAATGGAGAATTCTGCGAGAGTAAATTCTGTGTTTTTTTTTTTTTTTTTTTTTCCCATGATCGCGGAATCCTAGATTGACTAATTATATATTAGTATAGGCAGAATTGTAGCAGCAATATTCTGAACAAGCTGCAAGTGGGACAACAGGCGTTTTAGGACAACAGAAAAAAAGTGCATTACATTAATCAATTCTAGATGAAACAGAGGCTGTATTTCTCAAATGGTAAAAAGATACTTTAGTAACTTCCCTCATCAGTCTCAAATAATAGATCAGGATCAAAGATGACCCCCCCAAACTCATAATTTGTAGTTTAAGTTTTGATGAGAGACTGCAAGGGTCGAGCTCATTTAATCTTACATTTCCTTTTAGTTGGTTCTGTGAGCCCACTAGCATAACCTCTGTTTTATCTGAATTCAACACGAGAAAATTCTGTGACATCCAATGCTTGATGTCTGTAAGTCAAGTAACTAATAACACCCAGACTTAAGAAATAGATAATGCCACCCAACGGTAGCATATAGAATGAAAACTGCAAGGGACCTAAAATAGAGCCTTGTAGAACACCACAGATAACTTCCGATGATTTTGCCTCTCCAATAGAGATGAACTGAAACCTATCAGAAAGATAAGATTTGAAACAGGATAGGACAAGGCCAGATAGTCCTACTGTGCTTTCAAGATGATTCAGTAGGATGGGGTGGTCTACACAGTATCAAAGGCTGCATATTTCAAAGTGGCCTGGTGTCAGTCTAGCGCAAATTTACATGTAGGCATAGGCACATCCAGCAGCTTAAAAGTTTCTACAATCTTACATCAAACATTATGATTTTAGGGATTAATGATGTAGGTATAATACCTTTTATGAAAAAGTAACATTTTGTTTACAATAATAGCTGTATTTTGTGGTCACATGACCAAAACCACAAAAACTTGGTACCAGTGAAAAGTTCAGTCTGGCCAAAAAAACAAAACAATATGTAGTTAAGCTTGACTGTCTTAGTAATAATAGTACCATATTACTTTGAATAAGTGCCACCCTTCAATAAGCGCCACACTCAGATATCAGATTTGTAATAGCTGCTGCTCTCGAACAAATGCTGCTCTCAATAATGAAAAATGTTCATTAGCTTCTCTTCAATATCGTGATGAACAGGGTATCACCCGCCACCACACAGCCTTTTCTTTTTACCTTATGAAGATGTCGGCACTTCTTGTAGCTGAGGTACTTGCTTTCTCCATTCCCTGATGTGACGCTCATCATCTCCCAAGTTCTTGAGCAGCACGCTATCTTTCTGATCTGCGAGCTCAGCAGTTTTCAGTTTAAAAGCAAAGTTGTAGACCGACTTCACCGTCCTGATCACGTTGTATCCGCAGAAATAATCTTCGATATAGGGCTCCCTCAAATAAAGTAAAAATCTCAATAAAAAAAGTTGCTTTTCAAAAACCGCGGTACTTCTAGTTACCGCCACCCTTGAATAACCGCTGCAGCTGTTTTTAGCTATTTAAAATAAACCCTGCAGCATTAATTTATAGTAGTACAGTACTATACAGTCTACTGTACTATATTTCATTGGATTTAGTTTAATTTCCTGTTTGATCAAATTATAACGCGTACCATTTCATTTTAGAAGATGGCTTTTTATAGTCATTTGATCTTCAGCATGTGACACCAGCTGATGGAACACTATTTTAGTAGTAATCTGTGACAAAGCAGTTTCTAGTCCGATAACAGCCTCTTATAGCGTGCAGAAGATGCAGGACAGGTAAACTAAACTGCATATTGCATTGACCTCAATTTTATCGTGGAGCATAATGTACCATACTTTGCGATTTTTATAGCTTGACATGGCTACCACTGTAAACCTAAAATAACTACTCATTACTTTTGTCATTTCTCTAGAGGCTTCGAAGAAAACTAGTACAACTTTATTGTGGCAACATCAATTGTGATAAATGTTCTTTTAACATGATGAATTAAAAACCTGCTGTTACTATTAAATACTTTTGTGTATTTGTTATCCTTCGATACAGAAGTTTCTAATTTAGATAATGATGTTAAAGGACACCTCATGTCATGCCACTTGTGAATTCAGTCTAAGAAAAATACTGTATGGTGAGGATGTCTTGTTATAGAAAATGTCCTGTGGGAATTTCTCCACCTTTCCTTTTAACAATGACATAAATATAAGTGAGCAGTGGGTGGTAATGAGTGACACTGTGCTCATTAAAGTAGGGAACTCTTGGAAAGGCATCTTCCCTGCGGAACTTTTCATTGTTTGTACAGTTTGATAACTTCTTGTTTTGTTTAGGTGAGTGACAGATTTAATAATTGACCCATAGTGTGTTGTTTTGTTTTTTGTGCAGCAATAAATGCTAATTCTAGGGCTACTATAAAATGTAGTCTCAGACATATCTGATTTAAAGGTGTCTGCAATTACTGTGGGTTTATGTTCAAACTTTTTTTCTGTATAGTTGAATTTATTAGGAATTGATCATTAATGGAGCAAATACATGTGTTTGGATACAAGTAATGAAATAAAACAGAAAATAATAATTAATATGACAAGTACTGCAAGTTTGATATGCTGTTTTTAAAAGTCTACACTAATGTACATTAAGTGCACACCCATTAATTAGCCGATTTGATGATACTAAACAGAGGCTGAGTTGCGAATCTTATGCAACAGGGCTGGTATTTGTTTGTTTATGTATGTAAAGTATTGCCATTTTTTTCTTTTTTTTCTATTTTGCTGAGAAATATATGTAGGTAGTTACCTGGGAGATTAAACCATTTGAGATAATTTCTGGCATAAAATTGAATTTCCGGCACAAATTCTTACTTTCGCCAGACTCTCTCTTTTATGCAGCTGCATTTTTTTTTATGTCACCACCCCTTTCTCTGATGTCATCACCCCATTTCAGTCCCGTGGTTGCTGCTACATCTCTGTGTAGTTTTGCTAACGCTTTGCATTTCGTCAACTATAGATTACCTAGTTTGAATTAAAAAAAAAAAAAAAAAAAAAAAACCTTTGTAGTCACATAAAAAAATAATTTCAAATTAACTGAAATTAATTTTTATTTGTGAATGTCCTCATAGGTGATCTCCTCCATAAAAACTCCAAAATTACCATTGGAAATGCGATCAGGAAGAATTTCATAAATACCATGCATAGTTTTGGTTTTACACAATTGTTTGACTGGTGCACTGGATCATCTACTTCGGATTCTTTACTAGAGTCAGTGTGTAGAAGTTCATCACCTGACAGATCATCTCCTTTTGTCATCCCATATAATATCTTCTGTAAAAATAAATAAATAATAAAATAAATTTCAGGTTGGTAAACATTCTTGATTTATGTAGCGAGATTTAGTGTACTCTCTGATAATTTGTGTGCTATGGAGTCATGCTATACAGCAATCGAAACCATAGATAATGAAATGCTGCAACCTCGCTACTCTCATGCTACCCTTTGGCTTTGCACCCTCCACTGGCTACCAATCTGCTCGCATTCAATTCAAGACCCTTGTTCTTGCATACCGCTGTCTTCACCAACTGGTCATGCCTTCCCTATGCTCTCCATCCTCCCATGCCCACTCTTTCTCTTCCCTAGACCCTCTGTGGTGGAACCAGCTACCGGAGAACTTCAGGACTGCTCTGTCTCTTTGTGCCTTCCGCCACCTCCTCAAGACCCAAATATTTAGTCTGCACTTGTACAGTAGATCTCTTGATCTAGCCCGCCTTCTATGCACTGAACTTGCCTGACCTAGCACCATGTTACTGGTCACTCAGTGGATGCAATATCATTGACCTATGGCACTACTATCATCGTCGTCACCATCGATATAAATTGTATTAATCATAAGTTATCTCATATTGTTGTAACACCTGTAAGTCACCTTGGATAAAGGTGTCTGCCAAATATAAGAAGAATTCTTCCAGTCTACCTACCTCTCTCCCTTTCTTCCTTCCTTCATATTGTAATCTAAGATGTAAAACCTTCACGTTATGTAAACATGTTTTTGTTTTGTTTTTTGGAAAAACTTTGTATTCCAACTGAAAGTACACTTAAAAAGGAAATGATACCGAAAGTCTTTTTTTTTTTTTTTAGAAAAATATGTACATCAGTTAAAAAAAAAAAAAAAAAAAAGGCTATGTATCCTGTTGGTAATTGTAATAGGACATTATAAACAAAATACGTTTAATACAGTGCTGTATAAGTAATGATAACTAATAATCCTAGCCTTAACTTGGATGTTTTTGGCTTATTTTTTATCATGTGACTCCCTTTTTAAGAACAGAATCATATCAAAATAAGTGTATTTAAACTCAGAAAAGCTGTTCATTACAAAACAAGATCACTTGTTTTTACCTTCATATCTTGATTGGGCGCCTCATTCTGTTTTGTTGCCTTTTTTTTCAAACACAGCTGACAAATTATGTTAATTGTTCATCCCCAATTTGTTTTAAATTCATACATCATTGCGATCTGTGTGTGTGTGTGTGTGTGTGTGTGTGTGTGTATATATATATATATATATATATATATATATATATATATATATATATATATATATATATATATATAATGTGTGTGTGTTTGTGTTTATTTTATTTTTTGCTACAAAGAAATATTTAAAATATGGACTATTTTTACTTTACACTCCATAATGGCTATTTATGCTGAAAAGACAATTTCTCAGGGCATCTATGTAAAACTGGTGCGGAAAATAACCAACAATAAAACACACAATAGAGACATACTGTAACATGTAAAACATTGCAGACTACTAAGATTAATGTAGACCAAACTCCCTACAAGTTTTTTTTTTTCTTTGTTAATGTTCTGTGTTTCTTTGAACACTATTGTATTAAAAAAAAGTTTTGCACCAAATACAGTAACATATAGTTTAATTTCTGTATTTGCTTTTCTATTTTAATTTTTAGGTCGCCTCTATGCCATGCAGACAGGAATGAAATTAGACAGTAAAACCCCTGAGTGCCGCAAGTTTCTCGTGAAATTAATGGATCAGTTGGAGAAGGTAGGGCCATGTTATGAAACTCATCCTGTGCTTAATGAAGTATATGAATTGTGTGCAGTGTGGGCAGTTAGCTCTAAACCAGGGGGAGATTCTGCTGAGGCAGCTGAAATAAGTAATTGCCTGCTGTGATGATTGGTGGGTTATTTAATGGAAACTGAATTTATACTCCAAATGTGAAGTGCTTATAATTTTGTTTTGAGATCTACCTTATATATATATAATTTTTTTTAAACAAGTGAAAACCTAAACATAAAAGGTGTAGGTGTTTCACTTAATGCACTATAATGGCTTAGAAAATAAACTAATCTCTCCATGAATACTACATTTTTAACATTTTGGCAATGACTAGCTTTCTGTCCGCAGTAGTTGCTGTGTGTGCTGTAAAAGTCCTGAAATTATGTTATTTTAGGAGGCGGGGACGTGTACAGAACAGTTCTAGGGGATAGTATATCCTCTCAATCCTGGGGCATGGTACTGTTTCACAAACGCCTCATTTTCAACAGTGGAAATTCGGTACTGCACAAAGAGAGTAATATATGGATTAATACTTTGAACCTCTACACTATTTTTTGCACCTTAATTGGACTGTTTGCTGTGCATGAGGGATGCTTTGTTTTTGTCTGTGAGGGGATGTCAGAGATCAACGTCTGGTTAAATGACAACAACATAAACATATTGCAAACAGCATGAGGTGTTTGTAAAACCCAAGTTCAGTTAAGGTTTTGTCTTGAATGTGTAAAAAACGCATTATTTATTTTTACGTTCTCCCTGTTATTTTGTGTTTTTCCATGTATCAATAATAAAAAAAAAAAAAAAATTAAAAGTCTTGTAGTCGTCTACTTCCAAGACTGTGTTTGAAAGCAGTTTGAAACAGGAACAGTAAGTTTCCATTGGCAGGGGACCAAGAACAAACCCGTTTTATTTGGTCAGTTCATCAAGCTTAAATGGTGGAAGTTGCTTAATGTGTTGAGTGTAAAGAACATTGTAGGCAGGCACTGCCACTTCTACAACTGCTAATAACTCCTTAAAGCATTTCAGCTTGTAACTTTACTTTCAATGTCATGGAAATCCTTGATCAAGATCAAACAGCACCATTCACTTTGACCTGACCTATGATGGCTGCTATACAGTTATATGTTAGAAAACATTTGAGGTATTAACTTCATATTTACAGGAGTTATATGTCTTGGTGACAACGTGATTGACATTGACCTCTGACTTAATGTGGGTGTTTGTTCTGTATAGAGAAGTTACACTTTGAATTATTGTGTTAATGGTTGCTACACAGATTCATTCTTTCTTTTTTGCTTTTTTCTTTCATTACCTGTGTTGTCCAGTAAAAAAAGAAAAATACTGACTACGTGCTTTGAAATATGGTCTTTATAGCTGACACGCTAGTTGGTATGAGTCTCTCAATAAAGTTAAATTACAGATGGTATCCATTGCAAATTAACTTTTAGGTATTGTTGGTAGGTGAATGGATTCTGTACAATTACAGATTAATTATCCATGACTAATTTCCTTCTGGTAAAAAACCAAGATCCTTTGTATTATAATATAGTTGCACATTTAATATTGATTCCTTTGTAGAATCAGTGGTGATTCCAAGTATGTTTTTGGTTGATTTATCAAATGTTTTATTTAGTACATAACTAAGATCTGCCAGACATGATTTTATTGTTCTCCTGAAGGGGGTGTTCGTACTTTATTTGTCTGTTTTTACGGTATTTGTATATAGAATATGCATTCATTACTTATTTCTTTTCTTTTCTTATTGTTGCACCTCTTTGAGCAGATAAAGGATTGCAAGACAGCATGCAGAGCTTATAGGAAAATTAACTTTTAAAGAAAAGAACATCATTTACTTGAACAGGAGTACAGAAAAGGAATACAAGTTAAAAAAAAAAAATAATAAAAAATAGAGGAACTTGATGTAAGAATTGGTTGAGGCCTTAATTCATCTTGGGTCCAGAGGCAAACAGATTAGTAAGAATCTTGTCAGTGGAAGCCATATGCAATGGATACCAGGGATGCTTCTTCTGGCTTAGAGCTCATCCCTTCATATTTGCTTGTGCAGCTGAAGTAAACTCTCTGTACAGAAGTTCCCAAATCATTTGTCTACAACTGGAATTGTCATCAACAGCCTAGATTCCACACAGCAGGCCTTATTGGAACACATGTTAAAATTGAATAGGGTGTCAAGTTAGGGTATTTCCAGCTATACTGAGTGATATGTACTGTGGTATAGAGGTCTGCTCGGGCCTAAATTTGAAAACCTGACCCGACCAAACAAATCCGAACCCAGGCCGAGACCTTTTGAAATACCCGAACTGACCATCTCCACAAATATATTCCAAACATACGATATTTAAAAACAAAGTACTTTCCGTGTAGAGAACGGGTGCCTAAAGCGGACAACACCCAGGACAGATTATCACCCGTCTTTTGCTCAAAACTCTTCCGTTAAACCTCTTTGTCAGCAAACCTTTAATTTCTTCAAAACGTCTGGGTTACTGAAATCCCCATTTGTACCTAGCAGGGTTTAGGACCCAGGGGAGTCCTGTGGCAGTCTGCATTCAGTGCGTGAGGCAAGCGCTCATGCTTCACGTGTGATCAGTCCTTGAAAAAATAATAAGTGTGTGTGTTGTTGCGTCAGTACCTCAGAGTTTCATGCATTTTAATGAAATTTGTTCCCTTTATCTACACACCATACTCCACACTTATGGGGGAAAAAATTACATATTAAAAGTACAAAACTGAAAGATCATAATTGGATAAGTCTCCACCCCCGAGTTAATACTTGGTGGAAGCACCTTTGGCATCAATTACAGCTGTGAGTCTGTTGAGATAGGTCTCTACTGACTTTGCACACCTAGATTTGGCAATATTTGTCCATTCTTTACAGAACTGTTCAAGCTCTGTCAAGTTCCTTGGGGAGTATTGATGGACAGCAGTCTTCAAGTCATTCATATATTTTCGATTGGATTTAGGCCGGGGCCAAACATAACGCTTTGCATTTAGGCCAAAAGTTCCGTTTTAGTTTCATCAGACCACAAAATCTTTTGTCACATGGCTACATAATCTTTGCAAAGTTGCCATTGGCCTCTTGGTAGCCACAGGTGGAGGCCACTTAACTTGGTGTCTGATTTTGAAGGTGATTGGTTACACCTGAGCTAATTTAGGATTGCTATTACAAGGGGGGTGGACACTTATCCAACCAAGATATTTCAGTTTTTATTTTTAATTAATTTTGTACAAATTTCTAGAATTTCTAGGTAAGATGTGTAGAAATTAAAAAAAAAAAAAAAAAAAACATTCTGAATGCATTTTAATTCCAGGGTATAAGGCAACAAAAAGTGAACATTTTGAAAGTGGGTGTAGGCTTTCTATAGGCACTGTATATGTATATGTCTATATATGTTTGTGTGTGCATATTTGCAAGTGCGGGAAAATCCCTTAAAATATGTTAAGACACCTAGCTGCTGTGTTGTCCACACAATTTAGAATGCCTGAAATGCTACAACAATCTCTAAGGAAGTGGGTGTCAATGACGAAAGCACTATGAGCCGCATTCTGAGTAGTTCTGGTTTAAATAAATAAATAAATAAAAGTAGTGCTGGATATTTTAAATGCCGCTAGACTTTATTGTCTCATACGTGATTCTCGGCCGCGGTCTTTAAGCATTATAGAAACTTAGTACACTGCAGTATGTAAACAAGTTTTGAAAAAAAAAAAAAAACTATATTAAGTCGATCTAGGTGTTGTTTCACAAGCAGTGACTTTCACTTTAAATCTTAAAACTCAGCCCCATTCATATGCACATATTACTCAGGAACCGTAAAAGCCACCTACCTGGTACATGGCTTGTTTAACAGACTTGTTGTTTTCCAAAGACGTATTCAGTGTATGTATGCAGTACTCCTAGCAGGAACTATGATTGCCTAAAGTTAAGCCTCTCATCATGTGACAGACTTCACAGCTTAGGTTTAATTTTGAGTCTATTACTTTGTCATCGTAGCAGCTAGACTGAAAGGGGCGGATGGAAAGCTTAGAAGCTCCCCCCTCCTCCAATATGTTCATTTCATATTGAAGTTAATTGAGGGCAGTGACGTCAGCTCCCTAGCAACAAACCTATAAATATAGCCTATGAATAATATATACATAGCCTATAAAATAAATTCTGATTTTTGTATGGTGATTGTTTGCCGCAGCAGTTTTTCATGATGCCCATACTATAGTTCGTTCTAATTTTGTATGCTGTATAATGTTTGATAATTCTCCATCGTTCTTGAATGAAATCACCAAAAAGTGATATTCCTTAGTTTTTGCACACGCTTATTTTTACTTGGTAGGTACTCTACATTCGGAAACTTTTAGTTTTATAGTGAAACTGTTGATCTCTATTTTATGTTTTTCTTACATATTAAATTACAAGGAAAACTTTTATTTTACCTGGCTTGTTCCAACTGGACTTTAACATTATTGTAATTACAGCCAAAAAAGTTAAATAAATAAAGGTGTCTGGTTTTACTGCACTAAAATCCAAAGTACAAACTTGACCCTTTAGAGTTAAGGGATTATGACAGTACATAATGCTACCCCATCTTGTAGGATTCACAAGATTTTAACTGTGCAAAGTACAGAGTTACAAGCAACCAACTTTATAGTTATGTTCTTTTTGAAGTAAAGCAAGAAACAGTGCTGTCCCTAAGGATGCTTTCTGTTGTAGGAAAGACATTGGTTCCAGACATCCAGGAACCAATTAGGCATGGCTTGGGATTATCCAAGTTCCAGCAACATTAATAAAATGACACAGTAACACGGTCAACTACCTTGTGTCTACACTGACAAAACTGACAAAAGATATAACAAGGTTAAAATGGTCTGTCCTAATTTCTCTCCCCTGTCACCCCTAAAATCAGAAAGTATCTAGAACACTACCCGCATTCAAAAAAGCTTACTGTTCATTATTTTGATCATTAGGTAAAAGAGTACTCGCCACCTTGCCTCTGCTCAAACTATGACAGTTGAACTGTTATGTTTTGAAAAATGATGTCATGCAAATAACTGTTTATTTTGTATTTGCTTCAATATTGTGTGAAGCAAGTACTGTTTTTTCAGGACTTTCACTTTTTTATATACAGTATGAAGTTATTTTTGTTTACTTTCCAAAATTCGTAGCCTTTTTTTTTTTTTTTTTTTTTCTGTCGCAATATTGCCTAGACAATACTTGCAAACACTTCTATTGTGCCTTCTTTGCTTTACTGTCTTCCTCAACGAAATGCTTATGGTCACAGGCATATTCTTCTGTGGTTTCTGTGTGTTTAGGCATTTTTTACATTTCACCACAATTTGCAATTCTGTTTAAATTCCACAAGTGTGTAAATACTGTCAAACTGTAATACAGCTTTAAATCTCGCACGCAAGAACAACCCTCCACTTAAAGTAATTGTAATGTTGTTTTAAATCTCACAAGCGTGTTACAGTCCTCCAATAGAAATGTAGGAATTTTCTGCCACTCAGTATTATTCAGAACGGATCAATGTGAGATACAAGGAAGGAAGGAGGGACTTTGCCGAACTGCGCTGGGGAGGGTTTTTTTTTTGTTTGTTTTTTTGTAGGTAACTGTTTGTGTATTATTATTATTATTATTATTATTATTATTATTATTATTATTATTATTATTATTATTATTATGTTCACGGTGCCCCTTCCCCAGTTTAATCGTAGCACTCATTGGTAAAAGGTCACAATACGAGGGTAATTTAAAAAAAACATTTTTGTCTTTTTTTTTTTTTTTTTTTTTTTTTTTTGGCTTTCTTGATATATATATATATATATATATATATATATATATATATATATATATATATATATATATAAAATATTAAAAAAATAGGAAGTTATCCTTGCCAACTTTATAAGTCTACCAGGCATTGACTAAAAATAAACAGATAAAAGTTAATTTAGGTACATTTGCCAGATTGTATCTGTGCCCATTTCATGAAGCATGTAGTTGTGAGGCCCCAGTGTACAGATGATTAAACTGGGGTTTGAAAATGTTCCCACCATGTATTTCCAGTAATAAATTATTGTTTGTTTTGATTGGAAATAAAAAGTGCCGTTTAACAGGCAGCTGGTAAATGGTTTAATTGTTTACAACATGTTGGATTCGGGCTAGGATTAGATGTAACCTTTAGTGCTAAAGCCATGCATACTGGATAATATCCCCTTCGCCTAATATCCCCTTCACCTAATACCGCCATCGCCTAATAAAAAATTTAATTGAAAAGTACACGTGCAGTACATTTGTTACAACATTTAAGGAATAATGAACACATTGTTTCTCTCCTCAGTGTGATATTAATAATGTTCTTAGCAATATCAATTCGATTCTTGGTTTTACATTTTATAAACTTTAATACAAAGGGGACTGTAGTTTGAGAGAATAGAGCAGTTAAAACTTTCTTAAAATGTAGCCTAATACATCAGTATTTGTTGCTTTCTCAACCCCTCTTTTGAGCCATTTATCGAGCGAGTTTATCATTTATTCTGTGAAAGTGCTGTCATAAATGTATCTAGTGTGCTCCAAAAGTAAGCATCCTGTAATAAGACACTACTAGTTATACAGTACATGATCGCCTACTATAGCAACCATGGTCCACAGTACAGCGAATGGCTGTCACAGATTCAGAAATGTGCACGAGCAGTTTGAAACTTTAAAGAAATCGCCATCAAGGTAACTTGTTGTTTTGTTTGTTTTTTATTTTCAGTCAAACGCCCAGTTTTGTCACAGCCATTGCTACTGTCCAACAAATATCTGAGTGAAAACTTACGAGCACCAGTGCAAAACAAATACATTAATACGAACACATTAGACTGGCTACTTTTCGATATTAATTGGTAAAGCTCGTTAAACGCCAAAAAATATGAGTTTGACAAATAAATTTGGTAAAGCCACTTGTGGGTTTTTTTTTTCTTACTGTCTGCCCAGTCTCCGTTTCGGGGTCACTGTCAGTCACCTCAATGGTCCGTTAGTACTGTAGTGTCACACTGCTGTGACAGATCTCGTTGACTGAAGCAGTGCTGGAATGCTCTCATTTGTTTAAATGACTGCCAGTCATCAAGACCTGCACCAATTGCCAGCTACAGCGCCTGTCATTCAAAGCGCCTACTAAAGAAATAAAATTACGATATTAGGCTAATCATCGATTTTGCCAAGAACGCTATATTTTTAAAACAATTCATTTTTACTTGGTGTTATTGATGCTACCTTTTGTCAGCACATGTTAAAAAGTTGGATAGAAAAATGGCTTAATAAAGATGGTCACAGTGTTGGATGAGAGCACAGCTGTATTTATGGTGGTCTCTTGGTCAGGTTTGTTTGTGTGTTTGTTTGTGGGTATTATGGAGCAAAAGTTAACCCTTTCATTCCAGTAATAAAGCAGCTGTCACCACAGTGTCCAAGCTTTTTTTTTTTCCTTATCAAGTCTGATGCATTCAACTGATGTATTCCAGAGAGCATTTTAATTAACAGGTATGCATTTCTACTGGCTCAATCCAAAAATAGTTTAATTTTCATTTTTTTATTGATTTTCTTTCCTTAATGGCAGGTGCTGATTTAACCAAGAGGTTTTATGTCTCAGATACTTCCCAATTCTATAGCTGAAAAGGTTTAGTTTTTAGAAAAGTGTGAGGAATGTTTCTGATCCCCCGCTTGCAACATCTCGATGTATTAATCTGTGCACATTTTTGAACAGGTCCTAAGTTTTTTGCATTCATTTGCTACTACTAAACACAAATACTGTAGTGTAGTCTTTTGGTTTTCTAAATTTCATTAAACAGGGAACAGTGGTTCTATTCAGCAGCTTCCAGTACACCTGTTGAAATGTAACCAGTAGTATTTGCTTAACTGATTTTACAAGGAAACCTGATGCTTTCTAGTAGACTGTAACATCTTTGAAAGAGCCCTGTTCTTTTACTGTAAACTGCCTTGCTGAAGCACCTTTATGGAGTCCAGCCATTTTAAGCCATTAGGCAGAATATGTGACCCCTTTAAAGTGTTAAGAGTCAGAAGTCCCTTTTATGAGAAGTGACATGGCTAGATGGACTGTACTGGAGTAGACCAAACATCTCTACCACCTCCTACAGTAACCCAAAATAATAAATGCTTTCTAAGTGCATGTTGTGTAGGCTAATATGCTTCAAAGTCCATAAACATATGCATCATCACAGATCCGGGTGGAGTAATTTAGTTCAGCATCTGTTGGCTGTTAGCCTTCATGTGGTGACCATATAAATCAAATCATATCAAAGTTTATTTATGTAGCGCCCTTCATACAGATGTATCTCAAAGCACTTTACAGATCAAAAATATTCAAATGTATATACACAAACAAACATGTCCGATTTGAAGTTTAAGAAATATGAAATGTAAACACCAGTAATTAAATAAAGAAATATATATAAGGCAAATAAAATGCAAACAGATACAACAATAAAAACTAAAACAGATATATACATACATCAATTATAAAAATGTCATCTCAAACAAATATGTTTTTAGTCTTGTTTTAAAAACAGATAGTCTCCGCTTCCCTCACGTGTGCTGGCAGCTCATTCCAAAGTTTGGGGGCTCTATAACAAAAAGCCCTTCCTCTGCATTCAGCATACTTTATTTTAGGGATTACCAGCAATCCCATATTCAGGGATCTAAGGTTATGAGTGGGGATATATGGGGTAAAAAAAAAAAAAAACACAAAAAACTTTATTAAAATAGTTCTGATTTAAGACTGAAGCCACAAAAGTCAGGAAATTCCATACCACCCGTAACTGCTGCATCCAGATTAGACTTGTAGTCTAGATATTGAGATGTGATTGGTACGGTAGCATTCAATGATAAGGGGAGCAGTGGAAATTGCAGAGGTAAAATAATTAATGTTAAAACCTTCACTGCAGCATCTTTTAACAAGGAAAAGGTCCATCAAGCGACAGTAAGGGGGATCAGTGAGAGTCCATTTTCAATTAGCCTACAACCTTGTTTCCTACAGTTTGTTTTCTAATTATTTCCCTCCTGATTTGTGTTTCAGATGAAGAAAGAGTTGGGTGACAATGAGTCAATTTCTCAGGAGCTGGTTGGCCATGCGCACATTGAAAATTATGCTTTAAAAATGTTCCTCTACGCAGATAATGAAGATCGCTCAGGACGGTTTCACAAGTAAGATTACAACATTAACAAAACAAATACATGCTAGCACGGAACTTGGTTTGAATATGAGTTTTGTAACACATTTTTGTTTTTCCCTTGTAAAGTCTTCCCTGCTGAAACAGTTTATAACTTTTAAACCCCTAGAACTAATGCAGTTTCTTTTCAAAAACTTCTGCTGATGGCATCCAACCTATTTACAAATCGACAGTACTAAAAATCAGATTGCAGGGGTGCATCCATAATTGAAACCACATATGTTTTGTAGTTTGTATCTAGATTTTTTGTAAAGATACAGCTCTGTATGAGAGGAGGCAGCTGCTTTTGTGAATTATGCTTTACACTATAGATAAAAAGCTGAATACAAATGGGAACACAGAGGACCTGTGTCAAACTAGGGAAATTAAGTGGGGTCCCATGAGGGGTCAATGTTCAGACTCTTGTTCTTAATATATGTAAATAGCCTGAAGGACAAAATGTGAGCTTGTTAAATTTGCTGACCCTGCAATACTGAAGATAGTAAATGACACATACACTGTAAAGGGGAAAAAAAAGAAGAAAATGCAAAGTGATTTGACTCTTCTATGACACAATGGCAAAGAAATGTAATATCAGCAAATATACCAAGAGAAGTAAAAATAAATAAATACAATTTGAGTTAACTTTTTACACAACTTTTTGACAAACTACTCCAAAAATATGCATTTATATATGGAAGGCTATTGGGGTTTTAAGGCTATAAAGCTTCATAAATGTCAGCATTGTATTTAAGGCATGCAAAACTATAACCACTTGCAGTAGTTTTCAGTCTTGCAATGTGTCCTTGTAAGTATCAGGATGTGGTTCAATTATTTATTTGAAACCCTTGGTTGTATATTGTAAAAAAAAAAAAAAAAAAAAAAAAAAAAGTCATCGTCAGCAGTCAAAACATCTTCCACTTTTTTACTTTGACACTATAATTTATTGTAAACTAATTAATTTTGTGCTTTTACTATCTTGTTCTATTTAATTATTTGTTACATTTTCCATTTAGGAACATGATTAAGTCATTCTACACGGCAAGTCTCCTGTTAGATGTCCTTTCTGTGTTTGGAGAGCTCTCTGAAGAGGTAAGCGGGGAGGGGGGTGGGTGTTGCAGACACACGGTCGTAACAATTTGCAAGTGCATGTTTCATTCCACCACTATTTCGAAAGTCTAAATGTTTTTTAAATCGGTCCAACAAGTCATTCCAAAGCTACACAATTGTAACATAAAAATAGTGTAATAATGCATGGTGAGCTCAAACCCATAATGAATTTAGTAGGTGGTAAAAGTGCTTAAACCACCTTTAAACAATATACAGAAGTTACAGATAACAAATATTTATATTTGTATATCTGTACAAATTATGCATTAACCTGACCATGGAGCAATTTGTTTTACTATTTTGATCTGAGTGTAGTTCAAGGGATTTTGGACTAGTTATGTTTCAAAATGATAACCCTGTTTTGCATGAAGTTTAGAATAGAACATAACGTAAAACATTTTATTAAAACCACCTGCAGGTATGATTGTGCAGAGGGACGGTACACAACATCTTGCAGTTTCATTAGGTACACAAAAAGCTGTGGTCTATGCTTTTTTTTTGTTTTAACTTTAGGGTTCAAAGGGCTTTGGGCACCTTTTGTTTTGAACCCCAAAAGAAACCTAAATGCAGTTGTCATGTCTTTTTTCAATGAAAAGAGAAATGTAACAATTAAAAAAAAAAAAAAAAAAAAAAACTAGAATAAAATATTACAGGGTACTTTTATACTGAAACTTTTGTAATGGTGTGGAGTCTTGACAAGTATCCTCTAAAGCAGTGTTTCCCAACCCTGTTCCTGGTGGCACACCATGTCTGTCGATTTTTCGTTCTAACGCAGCGCTCAATTGCTTAATTGAACCCTTCATTGAACTAAAAGTGATTAACTGGGCATTTTCTTGTTACTTTCAAGCTCTTCGTTTGTTGATACGGTTCAATGAAGCAATTGAGCGCTGCATTGGAACGAAAACCAGCAGACACGTTGTGCCGCCAGGAACAGGGTTAGGGAAACACTGCTGTAAAGGCCAAGCTTCAGGGAAATGTATTAGAAGTTTGTCTTGCTGATAGGAGAAGTACTGGGTCCAATACAGGTCCGAATTGAGAGGGGAGTTAAGATGGAGAGATATCACTGTGTTTACTTGACTTGTGCAGTCGTCAATTCTTTCTGTATTCCTTGCAAAGTAAAATGATCAAAAATGCATCCATCAATCTTTCATTGCTTTTGGTTGAAATCTGATTTAAAACAATGTTGTGGGGCGTGTGCAGACTGTGACATACACACCATACAGCCAGCTGTTCAGTAAAAAATTAAAAGGAAAGCTTTTTATAACAATTTAAAAGTAGTCTACTACAACCAAAGCTTGCTAAGGGTGTTTAAAAAAAAAAAAAAAAAAAACACACACACACATAGGGCAAATGTCACAACAGTAAAAGAACTAAAAACATTTCTTTAAAAAAAGTAAGAAAACTATTTTTTTAGTACACCGATGTAACAAATTCTAAATAGTTGAAGCTTTCTTGTATTGTTTATCAAATTCCACAACTACGTACACTATTTTAATTGTAAAAAAAAGAATTACCATATGTTTTTTCAAATATTTTAGAACGCAGATATAAAGCAACATATTCATTTAGTTTAGTTTCATGTTTGGGGTGGGGGTATAAATCACTTAAAAACACTGCTAGTAACAGATACTTTTCAGGAGCTCCAGTGATCATATTTAAAAGAATACATTTGTTTTTTCATATGTTCTTGTAAGGCAAGAGGTGACCAGTGTCAGAACACAGACAATGTTCCATTGAGCACCTCTCTGGATGGATAAGCATTTTCTTGCTCATTTGGGTTTTAATACTGTGCCTTCATACTCTAACACTAGCGTAGCACACAATGAGCCTTTAGAATTGTCTCTGATTACATTGATATTTAAAAGACCTTCATGATGAATGACTGGAAATTAGCAGAAAGAGAACTTTCAGCACTTGGCTCTCAAGAGTTTCATTTTTTTTCTCAATAAGAAATTAGTTGGTCTATAATTAAAACACTCTGCCAGAAATGATACAAGCTTTCAGCAAGCCATCATTTTGATCTATATGATGACTGTTACAGTAAAGGTAGCATTCATCAAACCTTTACTTGTAATCCCTCATACCGTTGAACACTTTATTGAATAACACTGGCTTTTTTTTCATGCTCTAAAACTCCTCAGCTGTGGGTGTAACAGTATTAGGAAAACATATCTGATTATATTTCCTATTCAGAGACCCCTTGAATCTAGATTTGGAAAGAACTGAGCTTTAGAATTGATGCGAGTTCACTTACAGTACTAAATGTTACACGGAAATCTAAAAATGCTGTCATGGTATTTTTAGAGGTGGTAATGGCATGTTTATCTCTGGGGTCACAAGTTTGAACTAAATGTACTTAAATTTGTACCATTTTAAAACTGTTCACTATCCGTTGTTCAAAAGACAACCAAGACAAAGGCAGCAGGATGCAGTTTTTGATGAGTGTTTCATAGTTCATTATTATTGTGAAATGTAAGAAAAGCCTTTTTTTTTTTTTTTTTTTTCCCTAAACATATATTACTTAAACATAAACTATATTGTCAAAACCATTCGCTGTGTCAGGAGAAAACCAGCAGGACTGGGTCAAGGTGCTCTTGCGAGCCCCATATTGGCCCAGAAGGCTCTAGTTTTCAGCCCTTTGCAGCTCCTGAGCAGCATGCTGTGGAAACTGCCTAAGTGTCGCAACCTCCTCAGTGAGGTACGGGTTACCTTGTAGCATTCCGACCCATCGAGCCTGCAGCTCTGGGTCTGGCTCCTGAACGGCTGCATTTTTAGTGTGTATTTGTAATGTTAATATGTTCTTTAAACCTTCAGCACTGGGTTATTTGTTAAATAAAGCCTTGTTAAGCCAGTCATCATGTGTTAGATGGTTTCATGTCACTACCATCATATTCTAAAATAAACGTGAAAGTTATAACTAAGACACACATTCACTTATTTTACGACTGAAATTAATTTGGTGTGGTGGTGAAGCACATGACCTAACATGATATTTTTCTTCTCTATATAGAACTTCCAGCACAGGAAGTATGCTAAATGGAAGGCAACGTACATCCACAACTGTCTGAAAAATGGAGAGATGCCGCAGTCAGGGCCAATTGGAATGGAAGGGGAAGAATATGGTGAGAGCTGATATTTGGAATAAGTGGTACAAACAAACCATGGCTTCTGCTATCAAAATACATTTTGTTGAATTTCTCAAGCAGCATTGAAACCTGTTTCCTTTGCTGGATAAGCTGGTACAGTCCTCTTGGTAAAGATTTAGAGGCTTTCCCATCCATACACACATTTAATATTTTGAGGATAGTTTAAGAAAACCTGGTTCCATTTCCAAAATCATTATCATGAATAAATATAACAAACATTGATGGGTGTGCTCTTTTTTTAACTGACCTTGGACAGGATACTTTTCAAGGCCACATTTCAGATGCTTTTTTAGGTCTATATCATCACCAAGCTATTATAACAAATAACTTGAGTTGTCTTTCCAGGGGAGCAGGAAATTATTTGGGATTAAAAACCTTACAAAAAGACTTATTTTTATAATGTAGTTTTAACTGCTGTCATTTTACACGCAGAACATCTGGGCATTTATTCTGCTATACACCCATTTTTTGGGCCATTTTCCATTACATATTACAAGAAGAAAGCAAAAAAACTGTGGCTTGAATTCAGAATAATTACATCATAACATGTCATTATCCCAGGTGGTATTTCAGATTCCCGGGATATTTTCAAATTGTCTTTCTCATAGTACCTCACCATCAGGACCTGATTTATGTTACAGCCTTATCTCACACATAATCCCACGTTTAATTGTTATGTCTGATGTATTAATAAAAATAATAAATTTATATATATATATATATATATATATATATATATATATATATATATATATATATATATATATATATATACACACACACACACACACACACACACACACACACATTTTTTTTTTATAACAGCGATGGTATGTGATATTTTATCTTAGCATAATCCAGCTATTGTAAAAATAGATCGCTCAGTTAGAGTAATATATTAAGATGTTTTACACAAGATTGGATATGCATATGTACATACATATAGTCGATCTATATGATAATAATAATCTTTATTTTTATATAGAGCCTTTCATAGTGGACCACCATCACAAAGTGCTTTACAAGATACGTGACTAGGGTGTGTGAACTATGCATCAGCTGCAGAGTCACTTACAACAACGTCTCGTCCGAAAGACAGAACACAATGAGTTAAGTGACTTTCTCAAGGACACACATGAGTTAGTGGCTGAGCTGGGATTTGAACCAGGGGACCTCCTGGTTACAAGCCTGTTTCTTTAACCACTGGACCACACACCCGCCTATAATCCACTGTATGTTTTGCATACACATAGGCGGATGTGGGGGTCTTATTTCCATCCCCACTATTTTCAGTGCCACTGACTTCCAAAGGCAACTAAATGGGATTTGGTGTTGAGTCACTGGAGAACCAAAAATAACTTGTATAAATATTCTTCGTTGGCCTTTGGCTTGTTTGATTAAGAAGCCATTATTGAAATTATGTATCTGTCTTTTGTTTTTAAACATTAAATCCCTACATACAAAATCAGCCTACTCTTAAAGATGCTGTAGAGAAACTTTGTCATAATTCCTGTTTTGTTCATGCCAGTAATAAAAGTGCCATTGTTTCAGACACATATTTGCTTGACTTTTCCATTTGCAAGTGGAGGAAGCTAATGAGCAAGTACAATGGGATGGTTATGTGATGAAAAAATAATGTATAACACCTTTGGGGTTAAAAATCCTTTCATAAAAAAAAATTGGATCCCTTTTCATAAAAACATTTTTTCACAAAGACCTGCATTTACACTTTAAAACAGTAAAAAGGTTTACATACCGCTCAGAGACATCAGTTTCAAATGGAACAGACATTTTTATTCGAGGAAGCAGCACTTTCACACCATCATTGGTAAGAGAGGGACATGACAAGATGTTTTATCTTGTCGTAAATGTTGCATCTCCGACGGGAAACATTCATTTAGCAATAAACATCTTTTGATGGGGACATGCCATTGTTTTAATTCAGGATCTGGGCACAACAAAAAAAAATATGGCTTGTATTTTCAAAAAAGCAACAATAATAACACATTTATATCCTCCCACCTTCTGCTGGTAATAAGTCGAGGAGTGTGGATCTTGAAGTTTCCATGCAGGATTCTAAAAATTCACTGTTTTATATCTTTATTACCACGGTAATAAACACCTCTTGTTTGAAACTACCTGGACACACTGTTTGTCAACCTGCTAAAAATGTTTTGTTAAAACCAGGAGAAGTAGACTTTTGCAGCACCTTGATCAAGGTATAAATGCTGTCATCTGCTCTGCACATCCACAGTACGTTTATCTATGTTCAATACATGTAACTGTGGTGTACCGATAAAATCCATGGACATAAAATATAATTAATACATTTTCCTCACGGGGCGGGGAGGCTGTTTAAACAGAATCAAATAAATCCTTGGTGCAGCATCATTCATGCAGCCTTTAACCTCTGATAATAACGCAAGGCATGTTTTTACTGTTAACATTAGAAACCTCTATGTAATGTTGCCCTTCAATTTGAGGAGGTAGACATGTTTTGTCACTGCTGTAAAACTGTAGAAAATATTAAATTACATTGTTTAATTAGTGTGGTAAAATGATAATCAGAGTTAAATATACCAAAGTTTACTACTAGGTTGAGCATTAAAACAAAAATTGTAATTGAACTTTGTTATTCTTAGATTTTATATATTTTAGTACATTCCAGAAACTTCTGTAGCTTCTCAGACCCTAACTTTGGGTTTCCTGCACAAGTGCCCTCTACAGGCCTGGTTCAAGAGCAGTGTTTTTCAGCCTGCATTGAACCGCCTATTGACAGTGACTCGCCACTGTCTAAAGCAACTCTCTTAGAAACAGTCTGCCCATCTACGTCTTGGTGTGGCGCTGGACAGTGTCACCAGAAGGGAGGTCATCACCACGGCCTTGCAGATTTTTTTTGCTGGAGGTTTGAGGGAGACATATGCTTGTCCGTACGGAAAGCAGTGGTAGCGTACTTAAACCACCAAGGCGGCCTCAGATTTCCCAGTCTGTATCGCGTGGCCTGCAAGATTTGGGAGAGCAGTGATAGATCTCTTTGCCTCCCATTAATCGCCCACTATCACCTGTGGTTCTCTATAAAGGGAGGTGGGCACCCACTGGCAATTGATGCCTTGGCACATCAAGATTACTGTTATATGCCTTCTCACTGCTTGTCATGCTCCTGCTGTGTCAGGAGAAAACCAGCAGGACTGGGTCAAGGTGCTCTTGCTAGCCCCATATTGGCCCAGAAGGCTCTAGTTTTCAGCCCTTTGCAGCTCCTGAGCAGCATGCTGTGGAAACTGCCTAAGTGTCGCAACCTCCTCAGTGAGGTACGGGGTACATTATGGCATTCCGACCCATCGAGCCTGCAGCTCTGGGTCTGGCACCTGAACGGCTGCATTTGAGCCATCTGGATCTGTCCAGCAGTGTTATTGACACGCTGCAAGATGCCAGAGCAGTGTCCATGCGTTCCCAGTACGGGTACAAATGGGGCGTCTTTCAGACGTGGTGTCTGTCTCAAGGGTTCAAACCCCCCCCGTGACCTGTCCCGTGGCAGGTATACTGCAATTTGTGCAGGATCTGTTTGACGAGGGAAAATCACCCGCTACATTAAAGGTCTACCTGGCATCTATTTCAGCTTGCCATGTCAAAATTGACTGTCTCCCCTTGAAAGAGCAATTATTGAAAGGAGCTCGGTGGCTTCGGCCGCCTATGAAGGATATTGTGCCTTGTTGGAGGCTTAACGTGGTGTTTTGATGTACTCGTGAAGCCTCCTATTTAGCCCTTGCATTCAGCTGAGCTGAATTTAATGCTCAAAGCAGCTTTCTTTCTTGCAATCACCTCCGCAAAGTGGGTGAGTCAGATGCAGGCATTCTCAATAGTGAAAGCCTGCTCAATTTTTCTTGAAGCCTGTACAAAGGTTACGTTCCGTATCAATCGTACTTTTTTTTTGCAGAAGTCTATGTTGGCATTTCATGTCAACCAGTCTATGAAATTGGAGTCTTTCCATCCACCTTCCAGTTTAACAGAGAGCAGCAGCTCTTGTCTTATTATGTTGACAGGACGAAAAGATGGAGACAGTCCGAACAATTTTTTGTCTGTTATGGGGCCAAGTCCCATGGTCAAGCCCTGTCTAAACAGAGGCTGTTCAGATGGATAGCAGACAGTCAAGACTGCCTATGAGCGAGACAACTTTCCCCCACCAACTTCATGGGCTTTATTCGAGGGTGCCTCTGACAAAGATATTTGTAAAGCAGCAATGTGGGCTACTCCCCATACCTTTACTAGGTTCCACAGACTTAATGTCGTGGATCCTCAAAACCCAGGTTTTGGAACTAAGGGCAGCTTCTCAGTCGACCCTTACAACACAGACATAGAAATTACTTTCTCCCTCAATCTTTTTGCCCTAGCTATTTATTACTGGGGTCCGAATGGTAACGCACAAGGCAGCCTTGGCTTAGCCTTGTAGCATTCCAGTCGTGCAGCAATCTTGCACTTGTGAAGGCTTGGGTATACTGACCCATTCGGTAATGGTTGCATTTCATAATTGAAAGGGAACTTTAGGTTGTTATCATAACCCTGGTTCCATGAAATAGAAGTTTAACCATTAACCTTCCAGGTCACTGTGCCCATAATTGCAACAGGCTTGAAGGGAAAATGACACTACGTAATGTACATGCAGTGCTTTTTGTGCCCTTGGCAGCAGGGCAGGTTTGTTATATCTTCAGGTTTCAGGTCTTTAGGAGGTAAATACCTGTTCAGTAATGGTCACATTTCTATTTCAGGGAGCCGGGGTTATAATAATAACCTAATGTTTTATATGTGTTTTTAGTTTGAATTTTTCTTTGTTTAATTTTATTTATTTATTTATTAATTTTTTTGGATAATTCATCCTGCATATTTTATTTTAATTGTGAATGTCGGCTCTTATACATTTAACAGGGATTTATAGGCATAGACTCAACAGACTTTAACTGTTTTTCTTTACTTTTTAAGATACACATTTTGATAACTGAGAATCTGTTTAGGCATGCGTTTTTGCCATGTGATTAAAAGCCCAGTTCTGTTTCTTTTTCTTTTTTGGTTTAAAAAGGCAGAAGTTTTCACTTTGTCCTTCTTGTCTAGCATGGCTGATAGAGAGGAAAAGCTTCTCATTAAAACTGTCTGTAAGAGACTGCTCTGAGTCAAACGCCCTATAGAGAATATGACTCATCAGGACTCTAGACAATTACTAATTATTTATTTTTCAAATTGTGTTCCTTCCCTTCATGCAGTAGTAATAGTTGACATGGCTTGGGGGAAGTTAATTACTGTATAGAAAATAATCTGTAGCATGACGGTGGCAAACCCATACACATGTTTGCATCTATGTAGTGACTTGGTCAAAGACGAAAAAGGGAATTATTTCTTACTATTCACAATTCCACAAGAAAATTCCCTGTTACTGTTACAGACAGCTGCATGGTACTGAAATTGAGTTATTTGTCTGTAAGGAGAACTGAAGATAAGTAAGCAAATTACTTGTGTTCAACTTCCCATATAGATTTTTCTAACTGTATATCTATTTTGGTTGTCATTGACACAAATAACTTTTAAAATGCATTTTAAAATATATGATTATAGAAAAGCTATTGCGGGATAAACAAAAAATGTTGATGGTCATGAAGAAAAAAAATGTTTTACTGCATATGGATAAATCAGACTGGTTGTCTTGAACTGAATTTTAAAACCGGGCACACTTTCCTGGAATTTTATCCTACTAATAACCAGCAACAGTTTGCTTCTTTTTCCATTTGAACAAAACTTTAAGTTGGCAAGGTTACACTTTGCCAGCGCAGCCACAATTAATACTTAGTCGTCTGCAGCAAGTACTTGAAATGCTCTTCTTTCTGAGGAGGCAACCCCCCAATGTCTTAACTTTTTATTTAACTGATACTTTTGCTATTGTTGTTATTTTCTACCATTACGCCTATGTTTGACTATTTGTGTACTTATGTGAGTATTATTGTCATATTCATGGTATGTATTTAGGATTTATTATATCATTTTTATTTATTTTATGTTTCCAACACAAATAATAAATTGTTCACAAAAAAAAACTAAGGATTTCAAAAGACATACTTCCCTTTTAATATATTTTCTTTCTTTTTTCAGCATGCATTTTCTACCATTTTCTGATATATAGTGGTTATTGATGTAGGTTATTAAGGTGATATTAGTAAAGTACTAATAGCAATAATCTTTTTTTTTTTTTTTTTTTTTTTAAATAAATATAGATGATGAATGATGTAGAACATGGTGCAGCCTCTCAGCCTTCTCAGCCTTCACCGCATGTGCTTCCCAGAGATGGTCCAGGTGCCAACGCTAACTTTTCAAACATACAGATCCCACCTGGAGCACATGCACCTGCTAACACCCCAGCTGAGGTACCTCATTGCACGGGTATGTACAATCAAGCTTTACCTCCAATATCGAGCAGCTAAGCTACATTTTAAGTAACATAATTGCTTACAGTTTGGTGCTGCCTTTATATCTTTCTCTTAATTTCTATATTTCTTATAGTAATATTTTTTAAATCTTTACTCCAGTCTGTAATGTAATCCTCAAAAATAAAAAGCACCATCCACCCTTTCTCATTTTTCAAATATTAAAACCCAATTTTAATGTTGCCTCACAGATGCAGTACTTTGGAATGTAAGCTATATAAACTAGACATGAGTTTATGAAAAACGTTTTACTTACCACAGATTGCATGCCCGCTAACTGACGTTATTGAATATTATTAAATATTCATTATATAATAGTTCATTTTGAAACTCCAAAGCAGCGCAAATTATATACTGGAATTTTTTTTTTTTTTTTTCAATGTGCAAAATTTATTTACAGGTGGTTTGCCAGGAATATAAGCCTGTTGTCCTGCTGTGGATACAAGGTTGTGTGTTTTTTTTTTTTTTTTTGTTTTTTTCTTTTTTGCACAGTGAATACACAGAGGGGCGTACTAACAAAGAATTTTCAAAACTGATTCTCTGGTAGGATGGTTAACACGAGCAGGAAAAGAAGAGCACACCCACTGCTTGTCTGTGGCAGAAATACTGTAAATAGCAAGGCAGGGCATTCAGTGCACTTTCGTTGACAAACTTAAATAATGTTGTTAACTATGCGCGTTACAAAAACGTAATTATTGAATCGATTATCCAGGATTGATATCCATGTATATAATGAGGAATGGAATCGATAGAAAAATAGATTTTTGATTTAATCGTAGCAGCCCTAGTACACATTGATGATTGTAGCTTCTGGCACTCTCTTATTTTGGCCTGCAATCCATTAAGTTCTGAGGCCATAACAGAGGCTCTGACGTACGTTTGGGCAACCAGCTTTTGAACACAGCTGTAATTTTGTAAGGTCTGCATTACGTACGGCTGTGCTGTCACTGCTCACATCATCAAAGCCTAGAAGTGATTCCTTCACGTCAGTGTGCAGCACGTAACGCAGAATCACAGAGGCCTGGGCAACGTTTGAAACATCTGTCAACTCGTCGACTTCTACTTCTTATCGTAACTGGTAAGAAGAAGGGTGGGCAAATGTTTTTTTAGATTTCAACAAACAAACCTCAAATGGGTTATTAATAGTTTTTACTTAACTTCAACATCAACGTCAATAATCATAATAACGTTTTACACATTAATCATTTGTAAAGAATGTTATTATCCAACATCGGATTAATGCATTTGCCACTGAAAAAGCAGGTAATGTGAATATACATAATTAATATGAAGCATTTTTTTTAAAAAATGTAATCCAATTTAAACTAAATCTGTGTGTTGCAAAGTCATGTCTTCCACATGTTTTGACTTCCTTTCTATATTACAAATCCATGTATTTAAATGGTCTAGCATATTTGCAGAATCAGATCCACTGTGAATTGTATCGGTGCTACTACTAGCCCTGTGAGTGTCTACACTATCTGAGCTGCCCTGTGACGATTAACCATTCATACCATCTGTCACTGCTGTCAATAACAAGTCTGCTTGCAAATATAAACGTGCCTTTTAAATGTATCCTGCATATTGTTAGTGGCGTTTCTACACACACTAATAATGTTACTTACAAATGTGCACATAGCGCATTTAAAATACTGTTCATGCTGCACATTTCTAATATTGAGACTGGGTACATTATTATTAGTTGTAGTCATATTGTTATTATGTATTTCTTTGTAGATGCCCTTATCCAGGGCTGCTTACAATTATTACAAAATATCACAATACAAAGTAATGCATTATAAAATATCACATTACAAGTTATCACATTATAAAATATCACATTTCAGATAAGAACAGTTAAGAGCAAACCAAAGAATACAAATGTATAGATCTCATGCATCACCCTTTGTATTAATAAGGAAACGTCAAGTTCTGCACAAAAACGAATGCTCTTTCCCCTTATCACTGTTTGGCACCTTCTAACACTCTAACACAGCAGCAGCACTTGTTGTAATTGCCTCAGAGGGAGGAAACTTCGACTCGACGCCTGTGAAAACCTGAAGCGCGTCACTTAATCCAACCCAATTATCATTCCTTACCACACCTAATATGGTAATAATTCAAAGAGGTGTGTCTTCTGGACACATTGCACTAACCAATTATATAGTTTTTGAGAGTTCAGAATTTGGTTTTGTTTTTGAAATACCAACCCCAAATATTTAAACTTTTTTTTTTTTTTTTTTTTTTTATGTTCTGACTATCAGAATAATGTGAAAACCGAGATTCAGAAAGATTGAAGTCTATTAAGTTTATTGTAATGCTGTTTTTGTGTGTAGTATAATGAAGTTAGTGTGATTTTATTTATTTATTTATTTATTTATTTATTTATTTAATAAGTAACCCACAAAAGAAACTGAGTGTGTTACAGACATGGCGCCGTGGCTAAGTCTGGAAATGCCATTGCTGCTTGTCTTTAAAAAAAAATATTTTAAAATCCACTTAGAAAAGTATGCTTTTTTGTGCCAAATGTAATCTAGGTGAATTGTACAATCCAAACAATTCTATTTTGTGAGCTTTTTATAATATTTTCAGAAATTATTACGATTTAATACACCAGGTTTCATTGTCTCTTGCGATATGTGGTGACTTTGGAGCTCTGTAAACGTAAAACTACTGAAACATACTTAAACAGACGTGTAGTGGACAAAGTTCTATTAATATATGTATATGTTTTTCGATTAATGATTACTTAGGTAATTTTACATCGATTAAAAACTGCTGCAGGGGATGAACATGATCACGGTTTGTTCGCCCACCGTCCAATAAGATGCACAAGCTCAATGTAATTGCCCCAATTTACAGAGCTGCTGCTCTCATCATTCCCATGGAAAGCAAGCACCTGTCTGATTAAATAGCACGTTGCCTCTATCAGTCTTTTCAGAATCTCCCAATTTTCTCTAACCTTTATTATGCTGGTTAGTAAGGCTCCTTTGCTGCTCATTCAGTGCTAAATCTACGCACACATTTCCAAGTCTGAAGAGATATCTGGCTTTGGATGTGAGCCACAGACTTTTCATGTTTATGAGAGCACTCTGAAAGTTGTTAAGATCGCAGTAACGTCCTCGTCCACACATTCTCACTGGTAGAAAATAAAAAACTCAGGAAGCAGAAGAGTTTCTGACTAATGGTACAGCCACACAACTGTCCTTTTTTTTTTTTAACGTACCAGTCAGGCTGAAAGGACCGCACGATTTTTTGTCATTTTCGCTGGTGCAAATCCTGAAGATCTTGTGTAGGCCTTCCCTTCTTAATTATGCTCAACTTTGCTTGAAAAGTTGCCCTTGAAAATTTCTTCAAAGTTTCTAAATCCATTCATATCTTTATTTTATTGTAGTATTTGCAAAACAAATTTTTATTTAGTGAAAAAGAGTGCTGAACATGAGGCGAAGAAACATCCCCGCCCCCTAGATTCAACTAAAAGCAGCGAGGGCTTATTTCAGTCATTTCATCGAGTAAATACACATATGCGAACAGGTTAAGAAAAGCACTGTTGAGTGATGTCGTAACATATGATTGACATTGAAAGAAAAGCACAACATCCCGCTGCTTTATTTTCTGTCTTTCACAGTGTAAAATCCTCTCTGAAAATAATCTCTTGCAAATTATAAAGAAAGGGTGTTTATATTGCGTAAAAGATTCATTATAAAAAGATTTCTGCCCTTCGTTATAACGAATGTGGCCCCTGGACCCCAATAAAAAAATAAAAAAGATAACACACCCTGTCAACATCCTGGTATGTACCCATGGGATACCACCTGCAGTGAAGTCAACACATTTATCTTAATAAAAGGCAGGCTATGTGTAACTGCCTCTGAAATGAAAATCATTTTTTGTTGTAACAAAGCTGGAAACTATATTGATCATTTGAAAGAAGCAGTAATGCAGGCTCTGTCATGAATGTAAGTTTCAAAAAGCACTCTTTTTTGGCAATTTCAGCAACCATACAGCAAAGGAGAGAGAGAGAGAGAGAGAGAGAGAGAGAGAGAGAGAGAGAGAGAGAGAGAGAGAGAGAGAGAGAGAGAGAGAGAGAGAGAGAGAGAGAGAGAGAGAGAGAGAGTACACAGAGGGGCTAGGGAAGAGAAGGAGTGGGCATGGGAGGATAGAGAGTGGAGAGAAGGCATGTAGTGTAGGGAGCCACGAGGGGTTGGAGGGGGCAGTGTGGTGAGCTACAAGGTGAGCAGCAGAATTTTTAATTAGCAAGGAAAGAGTTACAGTAGTCCAATCTGGAGAGCACAAGAGCTTGGACCAGGAGTTGAGGAATAAGTGAAAAGAAAAGGTTGGATTCAGTTGTTAAGAAATAAGCAGCATAGCAGAAGGAGATGGAGAGTTTCTATAAACAATAGTATGTTTTTAAACAGGTATTTTCCTTTTGTTTCAACAATTTGTCTTTTTATTTTATAGGTGAGCCCTGTAATCCAGTTCAGCCTGTTTCAAGAAACATCCCTGTGGTAGATCCCTCATTGCTCAATGCAAGTCAGCAGGGTAAGATTAAGGGCTAGATTTTTGAGACATATGACCTCCTTGCTTTATCTTGTGCTAGCGCAACCAACAATGTTCTGTTTTGACTTTTGATTATTCATAACATACTTATCTCCAAATTTTAAATGTATCTATGTCACCAGGACTTTAAATATAATTTTACATCTTAAAAACACAGTCTGAGTGTAGTGTTTAACATGGTCCTTCACTTCCCCATAGTTCCTGAGTACCAGTACTGTGATGACATTGTTCATATTTGTTTGAAAACTGTAAAAATGTTCTAGTGTAAATTCTGAAATCAAAATGCATTATTTATATAATTCTACTAAACACATCATATTGGATTAAAGAACAAAACTGTCATTTTGGATTCACTTCCCCATAAGAATTGTTTTGCATCCAAACCCTTGAAACAGTTTTTCCATTATTTATTCAAAATGGTTTGACTCTGAATTGTTTGAATGATTAAATTACAAAAGTAATTGCCCAGCGCTTTGCCAACATCAGATTCTACCCTAGATTTTGATATATGTATAGTTTAGATGACTGGCGGCAAGTAGGAGTTTCTCATGGTTCCCCACGAAATCGTAAAGTACCCTTTCTAACGTGCATTTATTGTATCACTTCAGTTCAGAATTATTTTGGGAAGACTTTGCTATACGCACTATGGTGGCCTTGTATTTATTTATTTATTTATTTATTTATTTATTTTTTATATATATTGGTTTTTATGTTTACACTCGAATTGGTGATCATTAATAGTCATTAACTAGGGTTTACCCCCAAAAATTATTTTTAATATATATATAATATATTCATATATATATATATATATATATATATATATATATATATTTTTTTTTTTTTTTCAATATTGTAATTTTAGTCAGAATCTAGAGAAATGTTTGCAATCAGCATCGAAGCTGTGACAAATAAATGTACAGAATATGTTGGATAGTTTATGTTACAATCCAGAATTTAGACGTTTACGTGCGCATTAATGATGATATATTATTTATTATTATTATTATTATTATTATTATTATTATTATTATTATTATTATTATATATATGTTATCTCTAGTCCCTTATAAAATAGGCTATAAATGTATCTGATACGGCATAAACTAAATGAAAGCTCTAACTGTATACTAGTAATGTAGTAGTAATGTGGTATCATTCCTAATTGCTATATTCATGTTTTTCCCAAACATAATACAGTGTATCTTATTATTTTTACTGTGGTTTACTATACCAAAATACCATTTCCAATAAAAAGCATATATTACCCTACTGAAATAACATACCCTGCTTTAGAACAGCAATAAAGTACTTTAAGATACTTTTTACAGTCAATGCTACATTGTTTCAAACTTAGACCTTATCAATTATACACTGCACACTTTGAGGTTCTGTCTTTACAGTAAGTGCAGTAGTCAGCTGTTTGGTGATTTTATATTAGTCAAGTTCCATTACAGATGTTGTCTAGTTAAAAAACCAAAAGACGACATCATTGCCATATTCAAACCATGTGCTATATATCAATGATAGAGATACTTTTGTCACTAATATCCAAATTAAGTTAAATCCATTTAACTATTCTATCAGAAATGTCAGTTTTACAAAAGTTGCATTTAAAGTAGATGACAGTGTACAAATTCCTCTCTTATACATGAAGAAGAATGCACTTCCCAGCAGCCCCGAGCAAAATGGGGGCCTTTGATAGTGACTCCAGCTGTGCAATGCACTCAGTCACTGATCACGTTACCTTACCTGGTTACTAAAAAAAACACTTAAATATATAGTTTTAATACATTTGATAAATGTCACTGTTGCATAATAAAACATTTTAGGTCAGAAATAACAAGGGTTTTCACAAGAACTAAATGTTAAACATACCTGATGGGGGAAGTGCTGGTGTCATGCCGAATTCTGCCCCTTGTTGAATTTTGCATTACTTTTGAGATATGCGCATGCATGAATGGTTCGTTGATGTTTGTCCACGTGATTACTTAAGCTGTTAATTTATTAATCACCTTGGTTAACCGTGAACTTTCAATATTGCAAATAAAATGCAGACATTTTAGACAGCAAAACAATATAAAAACATCAAAACAAAAAAGGTTGTGAACAACCATTTACTCACATTACTTTTCTTTAAAACAGACCCCATGACATTTTTTTTTAATATTTTACAGTAAACCGTGTAATATAAATATGTTGGTAATAAGACATAGTTAAGTAATCATCTGTTTATCTGCATCGCGTACACAAGGAATGTACATTTTAGACATCAATTGTCTATACATACATAATTTTCTACACAACAGAAGGGCTCTAGCCCAAAACGTCGTAAAAATGTGTGTGTGTGTGTATATGTATGTGTGTGTGTGTATATATATATATATATATATATATATATATATATATATATATATATATATATATATATATATATATATATATATGTACATACATCCAAAAAATAGTGATTTTTTCTATATCTTATTTTTGTACACTGCAGTTATAACCCCTTCATACCTGTATTTACCTCCTTCAAATTGTATGTACTTTGTCCAAATACATGTATCTTTTATTTTGCATTATTGGCATTTGTGTACGTGTCTGCATTTGCATTGCCATGTTTCATTACTGTATTTATTATGCTAAACCGTGCTTTGCTATATTGTATAATTCTTGCTTACATTTTGGTTTACTGAAACTTGCATTAAGCATTTAAACTACGTTAACATTGTTTGGATTATGCGTCAAAATTTTCATACTGCTGTTCGGAATTCAGTTACTGTAGTGCAATATTTCACTGCTAATATAGACTATGACTTACCCATATTATGCATGTAGAGTGTGGAAAAGGGTGAATGATTTATACGTTTAGGTGATTTTAAATGCTCCTACCTTTTAATTTTAGTATGTAAATACATATTTAAATATGACATGAGTTGCCTGAGGCTAGATATAGCAAAAGTTCACAGTATACCACGTCAATGGATAGATACATTAATAGCTTAAGTAATCATATGGACAAACTTCAGCAAAACACAGGGTAAATTTCTGTTCTGCCGGTACTGTGTGCCTGTAAAGAAAGAAAAAAGTTTAGTTTGGAGTTTTGAGCTGCTGTAACAGTTTGTGTGTGTTGTAAGAATATGACAATTTATATTGTATTAGTTTAGTCCAGGGGAGGGGCTAATGGAAACAGGTATAAGTACCTAGCGTCATTTGAGGAGAGAAAGGAGAGTGAGATGCACACTGACTATATTGACTTTGTGAGTAGATAAGTGCTCTGATGGGAGATCTGCGTGAAACAGACCGGTGTTCTTGTTTAAAAGTTTTCTTTTGTATTTGCTTTGCTTTGCACTGAATATTGATTTTTTGTTATTTTCATTAGTTATTCCACTGGAGGCCTCTACTAAAAACCACTTTTTGGCATTTCAAAACTTGACTTCTGATTGTCTCATGCACCCTGCATAACCATGTGACCAAGATACATTGCATGGTCATTTTAAAGACAATTATTTTGGTGTTAGGTTGTGGCTGTAATGTGAAATGAAATTTCTATAATAATATAGCATATTGTAATTATATTTTCACAATGAAAACTGTTGATTAAAAATGGAAGGGAATTCATAACGCTAATTCTTTTTGTCTGCAGAAGATACTTTATAAGGCACTGCTACCTGGTTTATCAGGTGATTGCTGGAGTATTCTGGTTCAAGAAGAGCCTCATCTGAAACTGATTACTATTTCCAATTTGTGTCTACAGGGGAAGTCCGTCTGACACCAGAAGATTATACTAGGGCTCAGAAGTACTGCAAATATGCTGGAAGTGCTCTGCAGTATGAAGATGTAGGCGCGGCTGTACAGAATCTACAGAAGGCACTCAAGTTACTCACTACAGGCAGAGAATGAAGCCTTTGTATTCAGTATCTGTCCAAAAGAACTAAAAGCCCATTACTCCACCATCAGCTATATTAGAAGAATGCAATTCTGTTAAAGCCCTCAAATTGAAAATAACAATGAAATCTGTGTCTCCATATTGAATTCCTGCTGTAGTATTAATCAGCAGCTTATGTTGCTTTTCCACAGAATGGAAAGAGGGCAGGTTGGAAGCCATGTATTAAAGCTTTTAGGTTCTTGATGTTAACAGCTAAGGAGCTTGTATACAGAATAATAAACTAAATAGGAAAGACAAAATTGTAACAGAAAATCAATGTATTCTGCTTTTATGTATTTGCTGATTGCTGTGTCATTACCTTTGTGTGCTCTTACAAAAGGTATTAGATTTGTTAACTTCCTGGTTAATAATACTGACACTTTTTTAATTTTTTTTTTTTTTTTTAAATATCACAGTGACCTTAAGTAAATATAATGCTTTTCTGTTTGCAGAATTACATTTTTTGAAATGTGATCATTTCTGTGGTGGTTGACTTCAGTTACATCCCTGTCATATGTTTTGTGTTTATGAACATATTTCTATTAAACACATGTTATCTACAATTTGATTCTTAATTTAGAAAATTCCTTAATTTTCTTTCGGTTAAGCAATTACGTTTTTTGGGGGTGATAACTTAATGTTTTTACTTATCAGTGCACATGCACAATCTCAGCTGAGTCAGCTTACTGTATGCTGCTGACATAAATGCAGACAGTTTCATCTGACTTGGCTGGAACAGCCACAGTATTTGTGGAGGTAAGGTTAAATGGATTAGGAGGAGATCCTTCTTCATCGCCTTAGAGAATTGGCACTTCATCATTCTCCTTGTGTCTACAGTATGTATAGGATACATTTTCTCCATAATAGTGTCTGTCCATATACACATTACAATAGACAATCTGAATTTTTGTGAAAGTAAAACATTTTATATAATTGTAGGCTTAAACGGCTGTACTTGAAGGTAATTATTGATGAAAAAAGCTACTGCAGTTCCAGATATATACATAGTACCCTTAGAGAAGTGCAGGTTTACATCATTTTGCATGTTGCCCATGTTTCTGCATAAGAACATAAGAAAGTTTACAAATGAGAGGAAGTCATTCGGCCTATCTTACTCGTTTGGTTGTTAGTAGCTTATTGATCCCAAATAGGTATAATACCGAATGGGTATTAACTAGTGGTGCAATCGGCCCCCTAATTTTGAATTCAATTATCATATAGGCATTTATCAACGATATTTGATGTATTAATGTTTTATTTTTCAAAATAAAGAACAAACATTATTTTTTATTTTTTTTAACAGAAGATCCAAACACTGTTGTGCCTAAGTTAAACAAATAGGCACAACTTATATTCAAATTAGAACACTTTTTAACAACTGAAAAGAATATGCGTTCATCTGCATTAGATGTCCCTTTAACATTGTAATAATAAAAAAAAATACTATATTTTAAGTAATTTCTGTCTGACCTATGGTTGTTCATTACTGTTAACATTTTATGTCCAAAATCAAAACATTTAATTTAACTATCATACTAAATTGAGCTTCTTTTTATATAATATTGCCATATAATCCAAACACAACATGCTTTGAAACAAAAGAAGGTAAATCGGTAGATTTAATATAAAAAGACAAAACAAAAACAAACAATGAGAAAATCATTCATTATAAGCTTCTAGGAGTTTGGGTATCTGATAACTTGCTCTGGTCACACCGTGGTGATTTGCATTTGCAGCGAAGTGACAAGAATTTGGGGGCTTATTTTTCGTTGCTTGAGAGGCCCCTTCAATTGTTGTTTTACGTCTTTACAAGAGTTTGGTAAAACCTATTTTAGAGTACAACTGTTTTGTCTGGGACCCCTATCAAAAATACAATAATAAAAAGCTTGAGCAAAAATGTGCTTGTAGGATTGAGTGACTGGAATTGGGATTCTACTTATGACAACCTTCTTAGTCGCACTTCTCTTAAAGCATTAAGTGGTTTGTTCATTTCTACAACGTTCTGCATTCACGGTGTTATAACTAGGGCTGCTGATTTTCGGTTTTAACTGATAAAACCCAATAAAACACCCCCGATACAAAAAAGTGAAATCTATGGATAGCCAATAAACACCAGGAAAACTGTGGAAATGGTTAATCAATTCACAATAACTTTACCCTTTTCCCATTAAAAAATAAAACCTACTACAAAAAATAATAATAAATACATTTCCCAGTCCCGCTTTTCTGACATGTATCTATCACTGATTCATTCTGAGTACTTTAAACCCCTGAGTGACAGCACATTCCTACATTTCTATTGGAGATGGGGCTTACGAGAGTTAAAACAAGATTACAATCAGGAATGGTGGCTTGTTAGCAGGATTTAAAGCCATATTACAGTTAAGATATGGATGATTTAAAACAGAATTGTGGCAAAATGTAAAAAAATGCTTACACACACAACCCCAGAATGTGCCCGTGACCATAGGGATTTCGTTGTGGAAAGAAAGAATAACTTAAGTGTGTAAGTACTATCGAGTTGCTACTATACATATTTTGACAGAAAATGACGCTCAAGCATTTTGGAAAGTAACATAAAACACTAATTTCATACAGTTTATCAAAAATGAAAGCCCGGAAAAAAAAACGTGTTCTGTAAAACTCTAAATTAGCTAAACATAAGCACTGAAAAATACAATTAATAAAAATGGAAAAACAGAAGCCCTAGCCCTAATACCTCAGTCTATGTTTTTTGCATTCATTTCTTTCTTTTGACCTTCCAGATTCCATTATGTCATTATCAAGCTTCTCTGGATTTAAATCTGCTCACACAGAACTGGTCACCGGCCACCTTCAACAGTTGGGCCTTACGGTGAATCATGTATAGAGCCACCTCATGCCTTCTCAGACAGCCTCCTATCTAGGAGTGTGCTTGTAGTGATGGTCCAAAAACTTCTGGGCTTGATGGCAGCAGCTTCTCAGACCCTACCTTTGGGTCTCCTGGGCGTGAGCCCTCTGCAAGCCTGGTTCAACAACATTGAATCGCAATTGCCTATTCACAGTGTATCGTCTCTCTGTAAGGCACTCCCTTGGTGGAAACAGCCTGCCCATCTATGGTTCGGCATAGCACTGAGCAGTGTCGCCAGAAGCGAGGTCGTCACCAGGGACATGTCCAGCCTTGTCTGGGGTGCTGTGTGGAATGGCAGGGGGCCATAAAGGGTGTGGAACCCCCCTTAGCAGGCACTCCACATCAATATTTTGGAGCTGCATGCAGTTTACCTATCCTTGCAGAATTTTTTGCAGGAAGTTGGAGGGAGACATGTGCTTGTCCGTATGAACACCACAACAGTGTTGGCTTAAGTAAACCACCAGGGCGGCCTCAAGTCCCCCAGTCTCCATTGCGTGGCCCGCAATCTTTTGCTTAGTTGGCAAGAGAACCTCTTCTCACTGCGTGCAGACACCTGTCCAGGGTGATAAACTGGTCTGTGGACCTCCTTTCAAGGGGAGTTCCTGACTCCTTGGGAGTGGAGGCTTCACACCAAGGTGGTGAGCCTCATTTGAGAGAGATTCGGCAAAGAAGAGATAGATCTCTTTGCCTCCCAGGACTCGACCCACTGTGCCCTTTGTTTCTCCATAACAGGCAGGGGCCCACTGGCGTTAGATGCCTTGGAACACCAGCGGCCAAGGCAACTGTTATATGCCTTCCCACCACTTGCCATGCTCCCGATGTGTCTGGAGAAAGGCAGGACTGGGCCAAGGTGCTCTTATTGGCCCAGAAGTCTCTGGTTTTCAGCCCTGATGCAGCTCTGATGCCAGTCATGGAGACTGTCCAAGCTTATTACATTGTAACCCACTGAGCCTGCAGCTCTGGGTCTGGCCCCTGAACGGCAGCATTTGAGCTGCCGGGGTCTGGCCAATAGGGTTATTGACACCCTGCAAAATGCAAGAGCAGCGTCCACGAGTTCTCAGTATGGGTACAAGTGGGGCCTGCCTCGAGGGTTCGACCCCCATGACCTGTCCCATAGCAGTTATACTTTTGCAAGACATGTTTGACGAGGGAACCTTTCCCTCTATATTTAAAGGTCTATTTGGCAGCAATTTAAGCTTGCCATGTCAAAGTTGATAGTCTCTGCAGGAGCTCACTTCCTGACGCAATTTTTTAAAGGGGCTTGGCGGCTTAGGTCACCTATGAAGGAAGCTTGCTGGAAGCTTAACATGGTGCTTGAAGCACTCATGAAGCCTCCATTTGAGCCCTTGCATTCAGCTGATCTGAAAATGTTTTCCCTTAAAGTGGCTTTTTTGCTTGCAATCACCTCCCCAAATCAGGTGAGTGAGATGCAGGCATTCTCAATTGCGAAATTTTTACTTAATTACAGAAGCCAGGATAAAGGTTACGCTCTGTACCAATCCTGTTTTTTTGCCAAAAACTATCTGAGCATTTAATGTCAACCAATCTGTGGAATTGGATGTCTTCCATCCACCTTTCCAGTCTGACAGAGAGAAGGGCTTTGTCTTGTGCGGGCACTAGCATATTGACACAACAAAACATTGGAGGCAGTCCAAACAAATTTGTATGGGGCAAAGTCTCACGGTCAAGCCCTGTCTAAACAGCGGCTGTCCAAATGGATAGCAAATACAGTCAGGACTGCCTATGAGCGAGGAGCCAACTTGCACCCTCCAGAAAAGATCACTGCCCATTCCACCAGGGGTATGGCAACTTCATGGGCTTTATTCCAGGGTGCATCTGTCAAGAACATTTGCAATGCAGTGGTGTGGGCTACTCCCCATACCTTACTAGGTTCTACAGACTAAATGTCATGGATCCTCAAAACCCTGGCTTTGGAACAAGAGTGTTAAGGGCGGCTTCTCAGTTGACCCTTACAACACAGGCATAGAGGTGAGCTTCTCTCTCAATGTTTTAACCCTAGCTACTTGTTACCAGGGTCCTGAATGGTAACACACAAGGCAACCTCTGCTTAGCCTTGTAGAATTTTGGTTGTACAGCAATCTTACCCTTGCAACGGCATGGGTACACTGACCCATTCGGTAATGGTTACGTTTCATACTTGAAAGGGAACGTTAGGTTCCTCTCATAACTGTGGTTTCCTGAAATAGAAATGTAACCATTTTAAATAGAAATGTAACCATTAACCTTCAAGGTTGCTGCATCCATGATTGCAGCAGGCTTGAAGGAACAGTGACGCTAAACTGCCTGCAAAGTGCAGTATGTATCAGTTTTAATCATTAGATGGTGTACTGGGGGGTGCTTCAAAATCTGAAATATCAGTTAAGTGAGAAATGGGGGAAAACAAAAAAGCTGAAAAACACTGACAGGTATTGTTCTACATTATGGAACAGATGCTAGCTTTTTGTTTTGTGAGTCATACTGCTGGTTTATTTCAAAACTTTCTTCCTTTTTTTTTTTTTAATAATACCATGGTACATGGAAGATTGTGCAAACAATATTTGACCGTATCTACTTACTTGCTTTTCACTATGAGACGTCTGAATAGTGAACAGTGAAATGTGTGATATGTATACAGTATCACATTTACACCTATACTCTGTTTTGAGAGAGTATTGCAACACTGACAGTTTTCTCACAAGAGTTGATGAGGACAAATTTCTGACAGATCTTGTTAAACCGGAGTAACTTGTCTTGGCTTTTCTGTGATGTACAGTGAGTCAATATTGTAAACACATCTCCTCAAGCACCCTAGGGTATTGTAATTATGCTGTCTGACACTGTGGAAAATCAAGCAACGGTAATGAGGTGAACTCAATTATGGAAGCTTTCCCTTCAGTGCAGAAAATTAAGCCATTTAACATGCTCAAGTAAAGACAGCAGCACTGTAGCATAAACTGTTTTGAAGAAAGCAGAAGTGGAGGTTTGAGTGTGTAAGTGTGAGAGATCTAGATGAAGTAATTCATGTTGGAAGAAGTTATTATTGGTTGTTCCCCCTGTAGAGGAGTTGAGGAAGTTGAAAGAGAATTTTTTGTGAAATATTGTTGAGAAACAGTCAGCATCTAACAGATATTTTTGTAGATATCATCCTGTGCATAGAACACACGACACAATTCTAAAGTTGTTATAGTACCTGTAGTTCAAAAAACAATCTTCATTGTTTTATTTAAAATAAGTTAATATGCTGGGTATTTCTTAATATATCAGAAACCATTTAGCACAGTTTTAGCAGCCAGAACCTGTCCACTGCCCAAATTGCACAAGATGATATAACTTAACAGCGAGAGGCAACCTTCACACAATGTATTAACTTGCACTCTGGGAGTCCTTTTGATGCCATATGGGTGCTTTTAACACAGGCACATGTGTCGTTATCCATCAAATCAACAGTACGAAGGTCAGGACTTAAAGGATGTGTTGCAGTAAGAATACCTCTGTTAAGAAAGGGGAATAAGACTAAAAGGCTAAAATATGCACAAGAACACAGAAATTAGACTATGGAACAATGGTCAAAGGTGCTTTGGACTGTTGATGGATGGACAACGACACCTGTGTCTTCTGTCAGTTCTGTTGTCAATTCAACGCCTGTCTTTTTTCTATTCCTTAAGGATATGATCTTCAAGTATTGCTCATCCTTGTTAGCCAGCTTTTTATGTCTTCCAGGCCTGGCTTTATCAATTAAGATTGTTGTTTCTCTCTACTTGTTGATTATGCTTCGGATACCACACCTTGAAAATCGTGTGATGTGAGCTATTTCACTCAATGTTTTTTCTTCTTTATCCAAGTCAAGGTTGTTCTAATAGTAGGTAACACTAATGGAGGCTTTGAGTAAATTGCTGATGCTCATAATGCATCACTTTTGCACAGCAGTGCGTATGTGTGTGTGTGTGTATATATATATATATATACACACACACACACACACACACAAACAGTGGCTTGCAAAAGTATTCAACCCCCTGACCAATTCTCTCATATTACTGAATTACAAATGGTACATTGAAATTTTGTTCTGTTTGATATTTTATTTTTAAACACTTAAACTCAAAATCAATTATTGTAAGGTGACATTGGTTTTAGGTTGGGAAATATTATTAAGAAAAATAAAAAACTGAAATATCTTGCTTGTATAAGTATTCTACCTCCACGCATTAATATTAGGTAGAGCCACCTTTCGCTGCAATAACAGCTTTAAGTCTTTTGGGGTAAGTAAATGTACCAGCTTTGCACACAGTGTTGGAGTGATTTTGGCCCATTCTTCTTGGCAGATTTATACCAGGTTGTTCAGGTTGGTTGGACGACACTTGTGGACCGCAGTTTTCAAATAGTACCACAGATTCTCAATGGGATTGAGATCAGGACTTTGACTGGGCCACTGTAGGACATTCACCATTTTGTTCTTGAGCCACTCCAATGTTGCTTTAGCCTTGTGCTTGGGATCATTGTCCTGCTGAAAGGTGAATTTCCTCCCAAGCTTCAGTTTTTTAGCGGACTTAAGCAGATTCTCTTGCAGTAGTTTCCTGTATTTTGCTCCATCCATTCTTCCTTCAATTGTAACAAGATGCCCAGTCCCTGCTGATGAGAAGCATCTCCATAGCATGATGCTGCCACCACCATACTTCATTGTAGGGATAGTGTGTCTTGAGGCATGGGCAGTGTTAGGTCTGCACCACACACAGAGCTTTGAGTTTTGGCCAAAAAGCTCTATCTTGATCTCATCTGACCACAAAACCTTTTCTCACATTGCATCTGGGTCACTTTCATGCTTTCTGGCAAACTCCAGATGTGCTTTCAGATGGTACTTTTTGAGTAACGGCTTCTTTCTTGACACCCTCTGTGGCAGAGCAAAGCTCTGCCCTTTTTAAATTGGCAGGGATGGGGTTAATTTCCCCTGCCTGCCTGGGTTTATTATGTTCAGGTGACTGGGGTTGATTAGTTGATTAGGTTAATTAATGATCAATCAGCACCCAGCCACCTGATATAAAAGGAGGCCTCTGCTTCTCATTTGGGAGGAGGGAGCGGGTTTGTGATTTGTGAATTCTACATCCAGTGAAGGCATTGCCCAACCTGGAAACCTTTATTTTTGTAAGTTTGTTTTGTTTTTTTTTGTGTTTAAATCCATTTATTTTGCCCTTGTGCACTTTTTTTTTGTGTGTTATTTATAATAAAATTAGTATTTTTTTTGAGCTGCAGACTGTTTCTGGGCCTCTATCCACTCACCAGCCTGCCACACCCTCCCATACAGGCCAGTATTATGCAGAGCTCTTGATATGGTTGACAGGTGCACTATTACTCCACTCCCAGCCATTGAACTCTGTAGCTCCTTCAGAGTGATTGTTGGCCGCTCTGTGGCTTCTCTCACAAGTCTCCTTCTTGTTTGAGCATTGAGTTTTGAGGGATGGCCTTTTCTTGGCAGTGCCTGGGTGGTGTGATGCAGCCTCCACTTCCTGATTATTGATCCAACTGTGCTCACTGGGATATCCAAACACTTGGATATTATTTTGTACCCTTTCCCTAATCTATGCATTTGTATTATGTTATCTCTAACTTCTGTAGAATGCTCTTTGATCTTCATTTTCCTTCACATTCACAGCCTTACCAATGATCCTTCAACAGTGGGGTTTTTATCCAGAAAATGTGACAGCAACTTTAATAGTTCACAGGTGGAGGCAATGGTAAGGTAGCTGAGTCCTCGTTAGGGCAATTTCTTTCATTTGTGCAAACGAGGAGCTTCCTTAGCACATGGGTTGAATATAAGATATTTCAGTTTTTTATTTTTCTTAACAATATTTCCCAACATAAAACCAATGCCTTACAATAATTGATTCTGAGTTTCAGTGTTTAAAAATAAAATATCAAACAGAATGAAATTATGTACCATTTGTAATTCAGTAATATGAGAGAATTGATTGGTCGGGGGTCTGAATACTTTTGCAAGCCACTGTGTGTGTGTGTATGTGTGTATATATATGTATATATATATATATATATATATATATATATATATATATATATATATATATATATATATATATATATATATACATACACACACTGAGTGTACAAAACATTAGGAACACCTGCTCTTTCCAGGAAATAGAGTAATGTTGAGAAACTGGAGGCAAAAGAAAATACGATAGAAATGCAACAGCCTCTTAACTACATTCGAAGCTGCTCAACAAAAGGTCAATTTATCTAGTCTGTGCCCAGGGCCCCACGAGTTTTTAATCAGCCCTGGCGCCCACCCTCCGCCTGTGTCTGGATTGCCTCGCCCTGTGTGATGTGCCTGCCTGCAGGAACCGAGATTGCGACATTGGTGTCAGAAGTGGACGCAGGTACCCCGGCAAGCACTTGTCAGACTGTAGCCTGGTGAGCAAGTCCAGGGCGGACTTGAGGCTGCAGGCGAGAGTGTAGTGTGCACGGGGGAAGGCAACAGCGGGGCTGGTAGGTGACGTAACCACATACGAAGACATAAGCCTGATATATGCTCCTTGCAAAGGAAACGGCTCTTTTGTACAGGAGTATCGGCGCTATGCTCTAGTGTGAGAGGTCCCAGGTTCACAACCGCCTTCTGCCTGTGTGTATGGATTACCTCGCCCTGTTTGATGTGCCTGCCTGTGGGAACCGAGATTACTACAGTATGTTTGTTAGACAATCCTTTTCAATGATGATGACAGATATTAAAAATGTTTTGTATCGCTAAATCTGACAGGCAGCAGTCGTTCGCGTAAACCATTACCCCCCCTTGGCCTAGTGGAAATATTAACACTGCTAATCTATTTCTACAAATCTATCAATATAATTTAATGGATGACCTGTACCTGACTGGAACTGTTCTTTTATTTAGTTTACCATTCATTAGGTCTATTTAGTAAAACAAAATGATTGAATTTGCTTCACTCTTTATTTTGCTGTCTAACTTACATGTCCAAAAAAAAAAGAAATATCAAAGGCAGTGAATACTGAAGGTTTCTTACTCTGAAGTTTATTTTAACCTAGAGTAATGCCAGATAAAATAAATGTCATATTTTAAAATAAAAGTATATCTGTCCTATAATGTTTCTTTCAAAACTGCACACTTATTAAAAATAATAACTGATTAATGTGGAAAACGGATACCTATGAATTATGTTTTACTTATATATTTAACATGGTTGTGTGGGGCTCCTAAACTTTAAACTGTAATTAAGATTTTAGTTTTTTTTGTCTTCTTCATAACAAGTTAAAAAAAAATGTTATCATAATACAGTTGGTCCTTTTACTAATCAGAAGTGGTTTTGTATGAATCTTAGGTCATTTGCTACCCTCTTGGGATTTCTGCTGATGTTATTGTAGGGTGGGGCTATAGAAGGAGCATTGCCTACAGCTGTGGAACTGAACAGTGTCTTGTAATCACGTTGTGTAGCTTTAAGCAGCCAAGTGACTGAGAAGAGCAGGTCCAAGGAAAAGAACACGGTGTTTACGCTTTTATCACTGGCTGGCTTCATGCCCAGACTGGAAGATTGGGTTTACAAATCCCACAAAGTTTTAAAAACGTAGTTTTTGAAGTCGACACTGTTTAAAGTGTCCAACATTTTTGAAGGCTGAAAAATCAACTTGGATGAAGAGTGAAATAATGTTTCTCAAAAGACCACAGTGTCCAATGCAACAGTAGACAATGTAAGTTCAAACCCCTTTGTTTTCTTGTGATTCACGTCGGTTTTATATTCTCTGTGTTTTTCATGGGGTAATCTTCTTTCCTTCCTTCCTTTCTTATAATTACAAAAGTGTGGATATTATTAGCCAACCAGAGTATCAGCGGTCTCTTATTATTGTTTTCTATACGGTGTATGGTAGGTAGATCGTCAGAATGTGGTACGCGTTGTAAAACGTGTCCCATGTAAAGTCAGAAAATGATAAGTTTCTGTTTCAAGTACAGTACTCTTTTTTTTTTTTTTTTTTTTTTTTTTTTTTTTCGTTTTTCAATATATACACTGTGCTCTGTCTTGGGGACGTGTAACGCTGTGTTTTTTCTGAACCTCGCTACTTATACTTTTTAACATTGCAAACAGTATGCAGATTTAAGCTCGTGGAATCTATATTATTTTCAAATTAAGTACATGTGATTGTGTTCCCTCATTTAAAGAGATCAATAGAATAAAATAATTGTTAAATGAGGTGAACATGCATATGCTGCCTTTGTATGCTTTCTGTATACCAAGGGCTCAGCACTGGATATGTTATGTTGGCTAGTATAGCTAAATAATACAGTTTGGAGATAAAATCGTGTTTGTAGTATAGCTATACACTCTATATAGGGACGTTACCATGTAAATGTAAGCAACGTTTATATGTACAGTTGACCATGGCTCTAATGGTAAGAGTGTAATTTAGTGACATTCGTTTTTCATCAGGGAAGTCTAGTGGGTATATTTTGCGGGGCGTAAGCAAAGGAGACCGGAGTTGTTAAAGTATACTTAAAAAAATCGTTAAAAAAACAAATAAATAACTAAACTCCAGGAGGAATCTTTTATCTCGCGAAACCTAACCAAGTTTAATTAATTGCACGGCTATCAAACTTCCACTTTGAAACCTCCTAAACGACTCATTCATTACAGCGTGGTCTCCCCAAACGCAAGACGAGTACAGTGCCAATATTGATGAATGAAATGCATAACAAAAAGGAAAAATATACAGATTATTAAAATACTTGCATTACTACGGTACTGCATTCCTATGATTAAAAAAAAAAAAAAAAAAAAAAAAAAAAAAAAAAAAAAAGTGGGAACTCCACTTGGAGAATTGCCGGGAACTGTGCTACTGCAAGCGTTTGCAAGAAATAGCCTTAGGGGGTCTCCTCATTGGAATAAAAACACCATGCCACGAACAGATAAAAGGTAATTACAATTTTTTATTTATTTATTTTTTTAAATAGCAATTTTAAGATATCAATTTAACACCTTTGTTGATACCACCCAAGACATGCAGAGGCGATGGGTAGAACACTCAAGAAAAAAAGTTTCCGAAACCGGAGTCTTTCAAGTTCGTTTGGGAAATCGTGATTGTCCATGACATTGCACATTTGACCAAGAGAATACCTTTGTTAAACTTATTTCAAGACAGTGTGACATTACATGCAACATGCGTCTCATTTTTTTCCGTAATGTAACGCATGCCAAATTCACGTAGATTGTAGTGAAATAACGTATTACTTGTCAATGTCTGTAAATTGTATTAAAATAAGAAATAATATATAAGTAGCTATCTCGGTTAACGCAGGCAGGCGCATCACACAGGGCGAGGCAATCCACACACAAGCGAAGCTTGGGCGCGAACCCGATACCGCTGTACCCCGGAGCCGGCTCTTTTGTATACATTATATATATTCTACTCAGCCATTACATCCGGACCGGACAGTTGGCAGCAGAATGATTTTACAGACACAAGTACAAGCCTTTTTAAAGTTTTCTTAAACCGTTATTTTCTTAACATATAATTGGAATACAAGTTGACAAGGTAGTATAGATTCTGCACTGGTGAAAATGTAACTTCAAGAAGTTATGTTTTAGAAACACAATACAATTTTGTTGTCCCTTATTGCCTGAACTTCAAAAACGATTTAATGTACATTTTGTGATTTTAGGATGTCCAACACCAGTGGTTTGTGGTGCAGTCATTTGAGATGGACCTTTCAAAATGTTCTCTACCCACTTGCTTTGTTATTGTGTGTACAGCATACAGGTAAGCACACTATATTATGGTATTTCCATAAGCAACAAAAAACAATGAATACAATTAATGATATAAAAGAAGGTCCAAGTATTTTATAAAGATTTTAAACATTTACTTGTAATGCTTTTTGTTATTTCAGTGTTTTTTTTTTTTTTAACTTATGCTTGTAGTGTTTGTTATCAATCTTTTTCTCCTACATGTTTCTTTCATCTGCATCAATGCTCATTTGCTTATCCGCTCATGCATATTTGCTTATCCCCTAATTTTAATTGCCTTTTTTTTTCAAAGTTAGAATATTGCAGGGAAATACATAATGAACCTTGTTTCTTGACATTTTCTGTCTGGAGATGGTAATATAAGAATCATTTAAGACAAGTTGATGTGCTAATTGTTTCAGCTGACCAATATAGTGTTCAATTGAAAATATTAAATTTTAGTAACTTAGCAGTACAAAAGCCATACTTTGTCAGTGAAAGTACCAAAGCCAGATTGCCCTCTAGAAAATCAGGAAGAAAGAATGAAAAAGGGTTATTAGGACTGGTGTTGCATTCCTGAATGTACTATAGTCTTAGGGAAACTAGATCTAATATTAACCATAAAGGCTTATTGTTAGAATATGTCGCCACAAATGTGAAGAGTAATGACTGTTCATCTCTATGAATTATTACAATTGCTGTACTAACTAAAGAAAATCTCAGCAATAGATTTTCCTCAGTGCCAAATTCTACAGATTAAAAACTCCCAACCTGAACCTGTGTATACCTGCTTTTGTTTTTGTGAAATAGTAAGGCTTGGGGGGAATATCCTTTCAGGTTCCTGTAGTGAAGTGTGTATATTGATGTTCTTGTAGGTTTGGATAACTGATTTAGTGAGATGCCATTTTCTGGAATGGGAAAATGGTAGCTTGTCCTAAAGTTATGTGTCAATAGCTAAAAATTATAGCTTGAGATAATAGAAAAAAAAAAAAAACAACAAAAAAAAAACATTGGAATTCAACAACTGCATATTTGTCATGTTCAGGAAGAATTCTTAGAATGACTTACCTTATCATGTAAAACATTGAGTCCCAAAGACTTGATAGGGGATACATATTTTCTTCATCTTGACCTTGTATACCAAATGAAAGTGCTAGAGAAGACTATAAAGTTACTTTTAAAGTCTTTCCCAGTTAGCACATATTGCATGTTGTAGCACAGTCAGTAAAAATGCAAAACCGATTAACCAGTCAGTCGGTCACTGGTCTTTAAGAATGAGGATACATTTTATCCAGCAGTGACATTTTCTGAAAAAAAAAAAAAGATAAAAACGATCCAAATAAAAGTAATCTCGATCACAAAATCCAGATAATTTTTATCCAGATTACAAGTTTTGAAAAACTGACCCCAGGAGTACCATGAGAAAACTAGATCAATTTTTTTTTTCTTTTAAATGTTATTTTTTAAGCCATATATGCCTTTTTGAACATCTTAATTATTGATTAATCAAGTCTTGAAATATACTAAATACATTCTAGAGTGGGCTTATAGGATGCAGACTCTCAAGTGAATGTTTTGGCACCTGTCACGGATAGCTTTGTGGTGACATCAGACCAGGAAGAGAGACACCATACTGCAAGGTATGAAGCGCTGTTGCTCGATTTTATTATTAAATCAAAAGTTTAAACAAACAAAATGGCACGGTGGCCAAACTAAAACAGACACACACAAAACAACGAAGTAAACAAGTATCACGCTGGCTTTAAAGCCAATTTAAAGCAGTTTATATATTTTTAATTCTCTTTCACTCCCGTTCCACTTCTGAACATCCAAACCCAAGTGAGCGAGCCTTGCCTCTTTTATGCCACTGTGTCTGGGCTCAATTGCTTGTTAAATCATTGTCAGGCTCAGGCAAAGTCTGCATGTGAAGTGTTTGACTTCAATCAATCAATCATTTTTATTTTATATAGCCCCTTTCATAGTGGAACACCATCACAAAGTGCTTTACAAGATGCAGTAAATACAAGAAACTCCATAATACTTCAAATACAGAGAAATGCATAATACATGATATACAGTAAAAAAAACTAAACAAAAAAGCAATGCATAATACATTAAATACAGTGGAATGTACATAATACATAATACATGATAGTACCATATACATAAAACAACACACTAAATACAATGGAAAGTGCATAATACACGAAATAGTGCATTAAATACAGTGGAAAGTGCAGAATACATGATAGTAACATAATACTTGAAATAGTAGCAGCAGCTAATAGCAGATATCAGGTTAAAGGAGCATGGAAAGCAAAAGAGAACAGGTGGGTTTTGAGAGTTGATTTAAAGCGAGTGACGCTGGGAGTATCATACACCAAAGCTGGGAGAGAGTTCCAAAGAGTCAGAGCCATGAAGCTAAATGAGCGTTCTCCAAGTGTGGCGCACTTTTGCTTGGGGATAACAAGCAGGCCAGACAGAGAGCAAAATTACTCCTTCTCTGCCAACCTAAAACACCTGTGCACACTTAACATACATTTTAAATACATACACCCATTTAAATAACACAAATCACGAAATAAACAAAATACACACAGGGGCGGGTGTAGCCCGCCACAGTCTCTCACAGTAAATATGGACGAAAATGACACCACTGTCACAGAAATCGCATCATCAATTTACTTGTATGCAGTTGTGACCACTAACTGCACTAAATCCTCTTAGAGATTGCTGGAGAAAATAATTGAATGAATAAACAATTATTTTGATAGAACCTAAACAGAGCTGTAAATAAAGGTTATTAAAGCAATATTCTGCCTATTGTTTGACATTTCAAGATATATATGGGATATATACTTTATATATATATATAAATAATGTAATGTATATACTAATTACTCAGATGATTACTACAATTAGGAGTGAGCGATCCTCAGAAAAGTCCTGCTATGTAAGCTTGAAGCTAGCAAAAGCTTTCCAAAGTGCTCATAAATGTGGTCTAGTTCGACCATACTACTATTAAGTGTGTCATTTTGTACTGTGAATAGTTCATAAACCCTGTATTTTTCATAAAATTCATTACCGGCAATATAAAAGTTGTTGGTAACCCTATCAAATACAACAAATTACATCAAAATCTAAACTTTTGTTTTCAGGATGGAGCTGTAAAACTGACGTATTTTATATATAGTTTTTGTTTTTTTAAGATAAAAACAGAAACATGGAGTTTTATACAAATAAATGTTTCACACCAAGTAATCCCTTTTTATAATGGTATACAGCTCTGAAGTTCTTTCTGGAAAATGAAGCGTTAACATGTTATGGAAACAGTGATGCATGTAATTGTAACAACGTTTAAAACTATATCTAGCCTCATCCGAAGTGACACAAACCTGCAATAATAGACCTGGACGAACTTATAAAACCCCATTCCCAACAAAAAAAGTAAAGTATTACCACATCCGTTTTGTTTCTTAAAATAAACTTTTTAAATCGTTTGCATTGTTTGATTGAAAATCTAATTTCAAGAGCAACACAGCTTGAAAAGAAGAGAATCCTCTTCCCTTCTCCACTGATGAACATCTCGCTCTAAAACTTTACGTTACAGCCAAGCAGCAATACACATCACTTACATTATTGAAGGGTTTCAACATTTGTTTTCAACGTTTGTTTTCACTTACTGTGCAGCTGGGTCAACTGCGCTTTTTAAACTGGTAAGAAATGAATGTTATTTGTTACATTACAGCACTTTTGTAGGACCAGTGCACAACTACAAAGTAGCTGCCACTGAAGTTTTAGAAAAAAAGATGAATGCAAACCAAAAGCCTCAGCATAAGGGGCAGAGTTAGAAAAAAGTCTACAATACTGGAACACCAGAAGTTTGAGGGTGTTTGATTACTTCATCGAACCGAACTTGCAGCCCTAGTTACAATGCTACTGAATATTTAATTACAAAATGAAAGTTAGGTAGTTGCTAATGTCTTTTGAAATAGCACTGAAGTTGTATGTTGTGGTTTATTTACTATATAGCTTTGTTTGTAGAGAAATTGCAATGTAATTATAGACACCTAATGTCATACTTCACAATTTCCAATTTTTATAGGCTAACGACAATGTTTGTGCTCGTCAGTTGCCAGAGAATTTTCACAACTATTGGTGATTCTTGCTCTAGAGAGATCACTGAACAATGATTTTGGATTTATTTATTCATTTTTTTTTTTTGGCTTTCACTGATTTAGTTTAATTATTTCCCTACATTAAACCTCCAGTTCTTTAAGTCAAAACATGTATACCAGTACAACAAAGCCTAAAGTTGCTTCTTTAACTGAGGGTTCTTTTAAGTTACTGTTTGTTCTGAAAATCAAAGTATATGCAGAGCTCTAGTTACTGTACATGAAAGTTTATGAAAATAGGTGTTTCAATGTTAAGCTAATTAAAAACAAGATTTTTTTTCCCAGATAATACACTTCCTGACACACAGAATGTTTGAAAGGCTGTAGTTGCTGATTCTTTCTGCTGTATATCAAGCTTGTACTATCTTTCTGTGTCTGTCAATGCAATCCTGTAAACTTACACTAAACCCACTTGAAGAGCTCTACTGACTGCATGGCTTTGTGCTGAAATCTCCAATTCTGCGTCCCTGTTCTGCCCTCTATCCCTTATCTTAATTCGATATCAGTTTAAAATTGACATGTCCCTATTTTGGTTTAGCTGTACTGGGTTGTCGAGTTGACTGCAGGAAAGTTCTCACCTCTTCAAATGGAGTCTTTACCTCACCATGCTACCCAAGCGAGTATCCCAACAGCCAGGCTTGCAAGTGGACCCTTCAGGCCCCAACAGGATATATCATACAGATAACATTTCTTGACTTTGAAATTGAAGAAGCACCTCAGTGTATCTATGACAATGTAATTGTAAGCAATGGAAAAGATGATGTCAAGTTTTGTGGTATAACAGCCAATGGTTTAACACTGAACTCCACTGGAAATGTAATGAACGTGTCCTTTGCAACAGACTTTAGCGTCCAAAAGAAAGGCTTCAAAATCAGCTACAAGCAAGGTATGTTGAGAAAGGGGTAACCTTTTCATTTCCTTCTTATAATTTATTTATTTTATTATTTGTTTATTCTATGTTATATTTTTGTTCATTTTTTTTCTTGGCTTTTGTTACAGTTTTTACCACAGTCAAACTATAAGGCAGGATCCCAGGTTAATAGTCATTAAAACTGAATCCAATCATTATTTAAGCACATTGTTCAGGTAGCATGAGAGTAGGTGTGTATTTTAAATGTAGGTGCTCTGTATAATTAACTAGGCACTGTACCTGGAACCTGTTTAGGAGTGGTTCTGATCTAAATACAACACAAACTAGTTTGAACATGTCTGAAGAAACTTTCTTACTAAACTTTAATTATTGTGGATGAAGTTTAGCTAGTAAAAATAATGAGATGTATAATAATAACTTACATTGTTGTAAAGTAGTTTTGAGAATAATTAAATGTTATACATCTTAATTATAACAAGCAACTAATTACAAAAAGATAGTTTTTTGTTTTGAATTGTTATTGTTTGAGAAATTATTCTATGCCATTTTATGGAAATATGGCAACTATTGCATGAAAAAAATGTTAAATTAACTTTTTCTTCTGTAACACCGACAGAAGAACTACCAAAGACTAGAATTGTTTGTGCTGCAACAGTCTGAATTTGAGTTCAGTCAAATGTGTAATCTTGCTGTCAATTGCTATGAATAAGCACATTTCATATTGAAGAAAAATATGCACAATAGCTGCTTTTGGGCACTTATGGGTTTGATATGAAATTTCTGTATTTTGCCGTGTTCTCAAATTAATTTACCCTAACGCAGGATCTCTTGGTCAGAGTATGGGCCAACATACTGTGTAACAAATGACTCTTAGCAGCTGAGGCAGGGGTTGAGATGGAGTGACATTTTTCCATTTTGCAACACAGCCATTGAGTCATGTAATACTAATCTCTGACTGTAAATGGGCTGACTTGATGGTTGCTGTCTAATACATACATACAGTGCTAATAGAAAGTCTACACTCCCTTGAAATTTTCACATTTTGTTGTTTCAGTGCCTCAGAGTTCCATGCATTTAAATGAGGATTTTTTCCACTTGTCTACACACCATACTCCACACTGTTAAAGGGGAAAAATGATTTTATTGAGAAAAAAAAAAATATATATATATTGAAAGAAAGTACAAAACTGAAAGACCATAATTGGATAAGTATCCACCCTCCTGAGTTAATACTTGGTGGAAGCATCTTTGGTAGCAATTACAGCTGTGAGTCTGTTAGGATAGGTCTCTACCACCTTTGCACACCTAGATTTGGCAATATCGGACCATTCTTCTTTACAAAACTGTTCAAGCTCTGTCAAGTTCCTTGGGGAGCGTTGATGGACAGCAATCTTCAAGTCATGCCACAAATTTGTAGTTGGATTTAGGTCAGGGCTCTGACTGGGCCACTCAAAGACATTTATCTTTTTGTACCTTAGCCACTCCAGTGTAGCTTTGGCTGTGTGCTTTGGGTCGTTGTCATACTGAAAGGTGAACTTCCATCCCAGTTTCAGCTTTCTTGTAGAGGGCAGCAGCTTTTCCTCAATGACCTCTCTGTACTTTGCTCCAATAATTTGTGTCCCAGTCCCTGCCGATGAGAAACATCCCCATAACATGATGCTGCCACCACCATGCTTCATAGTAGGGATGGTGTTCTTTGGGTGATGCACTGTGTTGGGTTTGCTTTGCATTTAGGCCAAAAAGTTCCATTTTCGTTTCATCAGACCACAAAACTTTTTGCCACATGGCTACAGAATCTCCTGAGTTTTTTTGCATACTTTAAATGGGATTCAAGGTGGGCTTTCTTGAGTAAAGGCTTCCTTCTTGCCACCCTACCATACAGGCCAGATTTGTGGAGTGCTTGGGATATTGTTGTCACATGCACACTTTGACCAGTCTTGGCCATAAAAGCCTGTAGCTCTTGCAAAGTTGCCATTGGCCTCTTTGGTAGCTTCTCTGATCAGTTTCCTTCTTGCTCGGTCATCTAGTTTGGAGAGACGGCCTGATTTGGGCATGGTCTTGGTGGTGCCATACACCTTCCACTTAATAATTGTTTTGACCATGCTCCAAGGGATATTCAAGGCCTTTGATATATTTTTTTATACCTGTCCCCTGATCTGTGCCTTTCAACAACTTTGTCCTGGAGTTCTTTTGAAAACCCCTTGGTGCTCATGGTTGAGTCTTTGCTTTGAAATGCACTGCCCAGCAGAGGGAACCTACAGGAACTGCTGAACATATCCTGAAATCATGTGAATCACTACAATTTCACACAGGTGGAGGCCACTTAACTTGGTGTCTGATTTTGAAGGCGATTGGTTACACCTGAGCTAATTTAGGATTGTTATTACAAAGGGGGGTGGGCACTTACCCAACCAAGCTATTTCAGATTTTATTGTTAATTAATTTTCTAAATACTTCTACAATATTTTTTCCCTTGGAAGTTGTGGGGTAGGATGTGTAGATTTTAAATTAAAAAAAAAAAAAAAAAAAAACGCATTTTAATTCCAGGCTATAAGGCAACAAAAGGTGAACATTTTGAAAGGGGTGTAGACTTTCTATAGGCACTGTATACATATTATGATTGGTCACCACTGTGCAATTTGAACCTCTGATTAGCTAAATAAAATGAAGTAAACAGGTGTATGGAATTCATATCGCCCCATGCCGGGACAACAAAATGTTACTTATGTTTTGCCATTGGACAAATTGTTTTTTTCTTTTTCTCATTGTTTATTCTGTTGGTAGAAAAACACTTCCGGTAGATTTCTAGAGTCTCGTGCAAGTTTCTGAAAACTTTGAATTGCAGATGTTTAGCATACCCACAAATATATAAAAAAATGCATACCTTTTAAACCTCAAACCAAAACGATATACTTGCATATACATATCCCTTTAATCAACAAACCCTCAGTCACACACACAGTAACGAACGTCCTTAAACGAATGCAACAATTACAATTTTTCATTGCTTTTGTCTACAGTAGGAGCACTGTAAAGTTTGACTACCAGCTCTAGGAAGAATATGTAACATAATAAAAAGTAATTCAGTGAGGCCTCTCCAGCAAAGCATTTTATACAATGCCCTATAAAAACTACAAACTGCCAATAATGCAAATGGTTCATATTCCCATGTGTCTTTTAGAAGAATGCATGGTTTAAAATTTAAAGTGATATGTCACCATAACTTGCCTTGATTCCTGAAATTAAGGCAGCTGTGTGATTTTTTTTTTTACGAGGTAAAAGTTTGCTGTATAATAACAGATTAGCCTAAGTACATTTTAGATTTTTAAGAAGGACAAGTAGATTTTTTTTTCTAGCATTGTATCCATTGGACAATAATTTATCAAACATTACACATCCCTGATTGTCTTGCCATCGTAGGCTCTACTTACATGCACTACACTCCAAAAGATTAGGAGCAATGACATTTCATGCTTTATTTTTTTCCAAAACACAATTAACAAGAAGAATTAAGGGAGCACATTCACCTCTATAGTCTCCTTCTCAAGATAATCCATGACAATCCTGTCAGTATTAACTTGCATCAGAACAAAGTCAAGGGCCAATTGCATCTTAAATGGTTTTACAACAGGGTCCAAAAATCTATCTACCGTCAAAATAGTAAACCTGCCCCTTTTGGAGTAGTGTAGTATAATTAAGAGAGTATGTATTTAACTGGTTTTGACAATATTTTCATTTTTTTGTATTTGACCAGCTGAAACTCAAAGCATAAATTGAATGTAAAATTTTCAGTGACAAAGCCTTGCAACCTGTTGAACAGTTTACAGTTGTAATGATGTTTCAACGAATAATCTGCAAAAACAAAATACAATGCTCTAAACGGCGACTAAAGGATTATGAAATTTTGTGCACCCCTCAAATGAAACCCAGCATTACAATAATTAAGTAATGTAGTACAGTATGTGGTATTTATAAATGCACACCAGCATGTTTAAAATGAACATATAACTCTTTGAAGATTCTTACATGTAATTAAACTTTAATCATTGCCCCTTATTTTGATACCAAGAACATCTTTGTATGACTCAGGAAAACAAGAGTAATAGTTTTTGAAGGTGCACATGGTACATACTGTATAGGTTATGATGTACAGCTCCTGTTTACTTGCAGAATAGTGTGCTGAGAGGTGTAGGGGAGCTGGTATATATGTAAAAAACAATGTACTGCTGCTAAAATCATTGATACATTTTGTATCCATATGCACTCAATTTGCTATCCTAGAATGAGTGTCTGTGTGTATAAGACATATGCTTGCAGCACTGTATTTGATTTCTGCATTCTTTGCAGTAGCCTGCATATGACTTGGGATGTACCACAGTCTGAGCACAAATGAGTATCATTAACAAGTATTTTCCAGAGAAGGAGTACATAGATATACATGAACGCAAGGACCATCATTAATTTCGAGCCCTGTGTGTGTGTGTGTGTCATATGTATATATATATATATATATATATATATATATATATATATATTATATTAATGTATGTATATTGTAAGGTGGCAGGAGGAGGGTCAGATTCCTCCCTGCCTAAAAACATGTGAAAATGCACGTTTTGTTTAATTTAATTGTTTTGTTAATTATCCCCTGCACCTGGACGTAATTGTAAATTAGAACCAGGTGCAGGGTATTTAAAGAGTGCTGCCAGTCTGTTCTGGGCTGTGGCTGTAGAGTGAAGAGCTTGATTGTTGGGGTGCAGATATAGAGTTAAACCCTATGTTTGGTTTAAAAGCTTTTTTGTCAAAAGTGTGTTATGTTTTGTTTGGCAGGTAAACGGAGTCGCTTTAACCACCCCAGAAGTGGTATATATCTTCGGAACCGCACGGCACAAAGTGGGTTATATCGCTTATAACATGACTACCTGCCATTTTCTGGGAAGAAAAATAATTAAAGCACATTTAATTAAGACAAAACCGGAAACTTTTATTGTGAAGACATCCGCAGTGTAATATAGTCCCAAATTTAATTTAATTCATTGTTTGCTTATAAAAATAAATTGCACATGTTAGTTTGTTGTGATTTTCTGCATTGAGAGTGCCATCTCACTAGAAACTAGAGGACTGAACGCAAGCTGTGATGATGGGCAGAGTTTCAAATGACACTAAGGAAATAAGGAGAGCAGCTGCAATGGAGACTGAAGCCGGATCTTGAAGTGAGTTTGTGAACTCGTTATATGCGGGTCACACACATTATAATACCTTATCATACTTTTGGAGCTCAAAATATGTTTTTGTTAGTTGTCGGACACCCTCGCATCCAAGTCATGCCAGATTAAGTTGACGATCGAACCAGACTTTACGCACCAATCCGACCGCGGTGTCAGGGGACAGTACCTCAGTTTCCAGCAGATGTTTAAAATCCAGGCTGGTAATTCAGGGGGTTGTGTCTGGCCTTGTCATTACCTGCTTTTCTAAGGGATTTCCTGACTGACAGGAATACATTGCTGCTGGTTTTAAATTCGCTGTCAGCAGAGATGTTAAAACCTCTACTGTTAAAATACTGTATGTATTTAGTCCAGCTCAGCATAAAATACATGAACTTCTTGCACTGGCATAAAATCCCCTTATGATGTTGATTTTTTTGGACTTTCCATTAAATGAATGTCCACATTTTGTTTTCTTTAAGTTCATTAACCAGCCCATGCTGTAGTGTTTTTTTTTTTTTTTTAATGTTTTAAATTTGTTTGTTTTCTTTTAGCTGTTCATCTACTGTTATGTGTCTACTCTTGCTGGTGCACTTATTTTATTTATTTTCAGATGGACTGCTGTGTCCTCTCAAAGTTGGTGTTGTACCAGTTATGTGGATTTACATCCCCAAATATATTAAAGATAATAGGTGAAATGCCACTCATTTTGGCAGTGGTTTTGTAACTAATAACAAATAAAACGTTTGTCATGGAATTTAGAATGTAGTGGTGCGTAGTGATTTATTCCGTGTGAAGCGGCTCATTAGTATGCAAGCCATGGTATACGCTATACATTCGCCCGGTCATGTGATGCTGTTTAACCAATCAGAGGTGGTTATTCCAAGCCATGTTAACTAATTAATGCACTTACCCGTCACACGCGATTTCCAACTCCGTCACTAGTTTTCTGATACAAAGCCTATCTCTTCAGTGTTACAGTTTATCTGAATATCCATCTCAGCCTGCCCTTAAAAATGATAATAATAATTCTCTCTAATGCTAAATCAGTCTCTTATATTGTGCAGTTACACAGCGCTTCCTCCAGTTTCACCTGACAACAAAGCGAACAAGACAAGCTAGAGTAACGTAACAATTAAGCAGTTTTAGATACTGTGATGTATTTTTTTTATTATTAATTTTTTATCAGTCATCTTTTTGTTGCTTTTGTGCATTTTGCAAGTGAATTGTGACATTAGGTCCTTATCGAGCACTATATTCTGCAATTTTGAATACTGGCTGGACACTGTCTTAATTCTGAAAACTGTTGTGTTTATTTTTTTTAATCTTTTGACTTTGCTAAATTGCATTAAATTTTACGCTTTACACAGTTCTGCGGATAACATTTAGATTTAATTTTGCTGTTAGGTCATTAATGTGATGTTTTACAGTGCTGTGAAAAAGTATTTGCCCCCTGTCAGATTTTCTACATTTTTCACATTGAATTTGGTCAGATCTTTTTGTTTTCTGAAAAAAATGATACCAAAGTTTGGTGCTTTAATTTATTGGGTGTGCAAGGTAATCAAACATGCAATCTTCAGATGTGAAAAAGTTATTGCCCCCCTAGTTAACTCGACCCAATTAAAGGGATAATTAGGGTCAGCTGTTTGAATACTTTGGCTAACAATCAGGCCTGATTTGGGCCAGCCCTGCCCAATATAAATCTGACTAGCTTTGGCCCTTATCAGAGTGAAGTTGTTGGCACAAAGGTTCTAGAGGCACATCATGCCACGATCAAAAGAAATTCCTGAAGACCTCTGGACAAAAAGTTGTTGATGCCTATCAGTCTAGAAAGGGTTACAAAACCATTTCTAAGGCTCTGGGGCTCCACCAAACCACAGTCAGAGCCATATTGTCCAAATGGAGGAAGCTTGGGACAGTAGTGATTCTTCACAGGAGTGGCCCTCCTGCCAAAATCTCACCAAGAGCAATGTGTAAAATCATCCAGGAAGTCACAAAGAACCCTAGGACAATATCCAGGGATCTGCAGGCCTCTCTCGCCTCAGCTAAGGTCAGTGTTCATGACTCCACTATCAGAAAGACACTGGGCAAAAATGTGATTCATGGCACAGTAGCAAGGTGGAAACTACTGCTCACTAAGAAGAACATGAATGCTCGTCTCAAGTTTGCCAAAAAGCACCTGGATGATCCTCAAGAGTTCTGGAACAATGTTCTATGGACAGATGAGTCAAAAGTGGAACTTTTTGGCCAACATGGGCCCAGTTACGTCTGAAAACCAAACACTGCATTCCACAGTAAGAACCTCATACCAACGGTCAAGCATGGTGGTGGTAGTGTCATGATTTGGGGATGCTTTGCCTCATCAGGATCTGGACGACTTGCCATCATTGAAGGAACCATGAACTCTGTTCTGTATCAGAGAATTCTACAGGAGAATGTTAGGCCATCCATCCGTGAGCTGAAGCACAGCTGGGTCATGCAGCAAGACAATGATCCGAAACACAAGCAAGTCTACAAAAGAATGGTTGAAGAACAAGAAATTCCAAGTTTTGGAATGGCCTAGTCAAAGTCCAGACCTAAAGCCCATTGAGATGTTGTGGCAGGAACTGAAACGAGCAGTTTATGCTCAAACCCACAAATGTCACTGAGTTGAAGCAGTTCTGCATGAAGGAGTGGGCCAAAATTCCTCCACGGCGCTGTGAGAGACTGATCAATAACTACAGGAAGCGTTTGGTTGCAGTTTATTGCTGCTAAAGGTGGCGTAACCAGTTATTGAGTCTAAGGGGGTGATTACTTTTTCTCATGGGGGCATTGGGTGTTGCATAACTTTCTTTAATAAAGTTTCAAAATGTTGTGTTATTTGTTCACTCAGGGTCCCTTTTATCTAATATTAGATTGATTGAAGATCTGATAACATTCAGTGTCACATATGCAAAAATGCAGAAAATCAGACAAGGCAAATACTTTTTCACGGTACTGTACATACTGCTATAATACATATCCGGATTTAAAAGTGTGTATTGTATTACAAGTGATTTTCAGAATCGCATCGTTCTGAATTAAAATACTATTTCTGTTAAATATAGTAAGAGATTTCAGTTTTGTCAGAGTTCATGATACTTCACGTTTAGTTGAGAAAAAGGATCTTGTGAGAACATGTTTCATTTGTACAGCACACAGGGAGTAAAGCATTTTACAAGGTGATGGAGAATCAATAGTGTTCCGTGTTTCCGTTTTATTCTGAATTGAACTGAAAAATTACAGGATTTTTTTTTTTTAACTGGATGTCAGTGTTTACTGATTTTATACCAGATTTTTGTCTCCAATATTTTCATGGTCCAATTTTCTAGGAAATACACTATTTTGATTAAAATGCTGTTTTATTTTGACTCGACATGGTAACAACGTGTAACAAATTATTTTTTTTTTTTTGGTTCCTGGGTAGTAAGTGTTATTTCCTAATTGCTTATGCCTCAAAAGTATAGAAAATGGCTATTATTCCCCACAAACTTTGCTTTTGTGACCAGGATAGTGATATTTTGAAATTTACCTATTTTCCAGAACATTCCAGATAGATTCAGTGCTGAGTAAACTTGGAGTAACTTCTAGAACTTTCCAGTAATATAAATAGTAGTATAAATACAGGGTCCTTAAGCCCACCAGTTCAGTTTAGTTCCAGCTGCCTAAGTGGATACATACCTGCATTTTTTCTGAGATGGCATCAAGAGGCTGCAGGCATCCAGCAGATGCATTTTGCTATGTCTGCGGCCAGTTTATCAAGACAAGAGCGAAAAAGTACTCCGTGGAAGCATCTAAGATGTGTGAGGCCTACAAGGCATATTTCGGCATGCCTGCGAGCACTGCAAAAAAACTCTTTGTTAATTTTTAAAATTGTAAAAGTTTTTAATTTTAAAATGTTTTACAATTTTCAATGTTATTGAAAAAATATATATGAAATGTTGCGAGAACCTCTTACACATTAGTCATGGGTGAAATAAATATATTTTTGTAGGATGGTACAGAGGGGAAAAGAGAGACATGAAGTTCGCTATCCCAAGAATTTGTCGGGAACCCACTGACCACTCAAGCAACTGCTACTTCTGCATGGTGGACCCTTCCAAACGTCGGACTGGCAAGAATGCACCTGCTATCACGTATCCGGACCTTCCTTCATCCATCGCCCCGGTGCCACACTGCCATGAGCTCCCCGTACCCACTCCTCCGGAGAGACAGCAGCCATCTTTAGAAGAGAGCAGCAAGTCAGAGAGCGAGGAAGACGTTGTAGATCCAGATGACAATTTCAGAGGTGGAGCTGAGGAGAGAAACCCATACTACCCCAACCAAAAAGACCTCAACGACTTGATTAGAGATCTTGGTCTCACCAAGTCCAATGCCGAGCTTTTGACGTCTAGGCTCAAGCAGTGGAACTTGTTGGATGAAAGTGTGCAAGTCGCAGATCAGAGGAAGCATCACCAACCTTTTCCCAGCTTCTGGCTTCCTGGCTCTGCTTCTGCTACAATGTGACCAGTCTGTTCGAGGCAATTGGAATCGCCTGAAACCAGAATGAGTGGCTCCTCTTCATTGACAGCTCATCCAGGAGCCTCAAAGTCGTGCTGCTCCATAATGGTAACAAGTACCCGTCTCTTCCCCTGGCTCACTCGGTGCACCTCAAAGAGGATTACAGCAGCATCAAGACCTTGCTGGACGCCTTGAAGTATGATTACAGCTGGGAGGTCATAGGGGACTTCAAAATGGTGGCATTCCTGATGGGTCTCCAAAGTGGTTTTACCAAGTTTCCCTGCTATCTTTGCCTTTGGGACAGTGGGGACACCAAGGCGCACTACCACAGGCGGGATTGGCCACAGCGGACAGAGTTCTCTGAGGGGAGGAACAACATCAAGTGGGAGCTACTGGTGGACCCCCGGAAGGTGCTGATGCCACCACTGCACATCAAATTTGGCCTTATGAAACAATTTGTCAGAGCTTTAGACAAGGAGTCGGCAGCCTTCAAGTACCTTCAAGACTTCTTCCCTAAGCTGTCTGAGGCAAAGGTCAAAGCCGGTGTCTTCGTCGGACTACAGATAAAGAAGATCCCGGATTGCAATGAATTCCCCAAGAAGCTCACTAGTAAGGAGAAAGCTGCTTGGAACAGCTTTGTTGCAGTGGTTTGGGACTTCCTGGGCAATCACAAGGCCGAAAACTATGTGGAGCTGGTTGAGACTCTGGTGAAGAACTACAGAACAATGGGCTGTGGGATGTCCCTCAAAGTCCATATCCTTGATGCTCATCTTGATAAATTCAAGGAGAACATGGGAGCGTACTCGGAGGAGTAAGGCGAGCGCTTCCACCAGGATATACTGGACTTTGAACGTCGCTACCAAGGACACTATGACGAGAACGTGACGGGGGCTGATTTGTGAAAGTCATTTGCAGTATAATCGTAAATCTCGAAAAACTACTCTCTTCTAAATCTTTTGTAGTCATTTTTGTATGCTTTAATATAAATACATGTTAATTTGGATTCATATGTTTTTTCTGACTGTGAACGAAAAGACACACATTCACTCGTTTTTCTCATTGGAAACGGGTAAATTTCAAAATATCACTGTCCTCATCACAAAAGCAAAGTTTTTGGGGAATAATAGCTATTTTCTATACTTTTGAGGCATAAGCAATTAGGAAATAACACTTACTACCCAGGAACAAAAATTGTGTTACATAGTGTTATTACAATTCTTGAAAAATTCATACTGGTAGTGGTGCTTTTGTAGCATTTATTGGTTAAAAAATGAAGCTATCCAGAAAACACAAAAATAAAAACCATAATTCCCTGTTGAATTTGTTGGTGATTTTTCAGTTGTTTCTACTAATTGTATAATGTATTATTGCACATGCAGTATTTCCCTTTAAGATATTTATTGTCAGAAGGTATTAAATGAAACCAGACTGTTAATTTCACCACAAGAAATACTGCCTTTCCCTCACATTTACAATAGAGTATCAATCAAAGGCAATTAGCGATTACACTAACTGATTTAAAAGCCACTTTCAAAAATGTTTACTTTGCGATACTTGCAAACGCAACTGATTTGTCACATCCATGAGACCTTTCCCTAGCCCTACTATAAGAGCTACCACTGTGCATACATATCTCCTTTTGGAGTTTTATCAGAGGTTAAATCTTTTCCCCCAGACTGCAATCCCACAATTCACTGCAGAGATGCAATTCTAAGGAAACGAGCGCAAAAACGATAAAAGAACAGGCAAGATAAATCACAGATAAAATGAGTGGCTTTACTTTGTTTGATTACAACAGGTTCTATGTTATATCACATATATTGTTATTGATAGGTCCTCAATTCTGTAAACTAGGGCAACCCAGGGAGCAATTTGATTTGTGTTGAGTAATTAACACATGCTTTTCCATTTAATTATGACATTACAACTGAAAACATCAAGGGAATTGCATGGAAGAGTATCTGCACAGCCCTGTGATGCAGTAAATTACATATTTACACAATGAGCTAACCATTTAATTTTGTGTTTGTACAGTTGCAGTGTCCCTGAGGAATCAGAAGTTAACGCTTAATTTAAAAGAATCTGTGTCAACTGCAACAAGTGTAACCATCCCAAATCTCCAACACTTTACGGTCTGCTTTGAAGCATCCGAATCTGTCAACAACAACAAAGACTGGATTTTCTTTTCATATAAAGATTCTTCCTCTACAGAAGTTCTTACTTTTGGAAAGTCAAAGTCAGTCGTTACCCTAAGTGTGGTTGGTGCTGACTGTGATCTGAGTGATGCAGTATCAAACATTGAGCTGTTCTCCGTGGATATGCAGCTGTTCTGTCTCACATGGGATGGTACAACAGGTTATATAGCTATATCTACTGTAAATACATATAAGAATATTGATTGCCCAGCATCTAAATATAAAGTGATTCCTAGGAATGGGGTGTTTTCACTTGGCCCTAGTTCCAAAAAACAGGATTCTTTTACTGGAGGCATTTACAACTTCCGTCTTTGGAATTCAGCCATGAGTACAGACGTGCTTTCAGCTCTCTCCTGTGCTGACAAAGGAGATGTCATAGATTGGGAAAATGAATTCTGGAATATTGCAGCCTCTTACTTAACAACAGATCAAAACCTGAGCTGTGGTAAGTGTACTCATTAACAGAAAAAAAGTCATCCTAAAGCTGGTCCACACCTACTCGATTTGGAAGTACAACTTGTTTGGATGTGAACGCTGCTGTGATTGTGAGCAGTTGCACAACCAAGTTCCTTCTATCAGCCATCTTGGAAAACTGCTAAATCTATCTTTTAATCATTCATAATAAGAGCTCTAGACATTTAAACCAGTTTTTAAACTGCTCACAAACTAGCTGCAACATCCAGACTTGTGGAAGTTGGTTGCTTTAGATATACATGTGGATCTCTAGATTGTGACCAAACTTATTTACAGTTTATTTTCTTATGTCAACTGGTAACAAACGTTGTGAACAATGAGGCTTAAGCAAACTGATTAGAAGACATTACGTACATTTTCATAGAAACTATTAAATAATATACTGTATATTGGATAAGTACCTTTTTCATGAATTACATTCTGTTTCTACACCTGCATTATTGTGTTTTCATTTGCAACTTTAATCAAGCGGACTGATTTGAGAAATAATAATGCAAGCACTTGTGCCACTGTGCAGTGATTTTTTATAATTTATTTTTAATAGCGATATTTTTCCATTTTAAATGTGTGATATGCAATTCGGATAAATACTGTCAGGGGAGTGCAGGTTCACGTCCCTCATGGGTTAGGTACCAAAACTAGCAGGCACCCAGCTACAGCAAACCCTAATGGCCAGGCACCTGATGAGCTCAAGGGAACACCAGCAGGGCGAGTTTGCATTATCCGCTCTCGAGTTTCTGGGTGTGAAAAGCTAATTGGCTTATTTGCGGGATTGGAGGACTGTAATTGGACATTCTAAATTAGGGAGAAAATAACTGGGCACCTAAATTATTAAAAAGAAAATAAATACTTTAGGTTCATGGCAAACATGTGGGTCAAGTGTCTGTTTGAATGAACAACCCTTTAGCAGCTCCATGATAACAAGTATAGATTTAGATTTTTGCAGTTTTAAAATGCAAAATGTCATTTGGAATGCACTAGTTAGATTGAACATGAGAAGATTTGTTGCCAGCTCATTACTCCAAATTCACATCCTTTTTTTTTGATGAAAGCACCTCAAATAGCTGTGTTTACATAGTTTGTTATCTTTATTGGGTATGTGTTCCCTTTTTAAAACACTGCTGCTAATACTGAAGAGCAAGCTGATAGCGGCACTTCAAATTCAAATCATATATAAGTGCCAGTGCAAGCACAGAATAATCCAGGACACAGAACTCTATCCCATCCAATAGAGCTTGCTTTACTCTGGAGTGACCTCTTCAGGAAGTACTTCATGCAATATAATCCATACCTTTGTGGTTTGGGGTAAACTAACACCAGTACCACATTTAATTTATTTTTACCCTCCCAGGGGTAACCACTTATTGCTAAGAAAACACCCTTCAAGAAGGAGATTCTAAAATTCAATGCATCTAGTCAGAATTTGGACCTCTGACAGAGAGCTAGGGATTTTAACTCTACAGGGTCATGAAGGATAAGCCATAGCCCTGTTTAAAGACTTTTAATCATATTATTGGAAATGTGTGGTGCTCAATGGACATCTGTTTTAGACCCATGTTCAAATGCTTATGTTAGAGTTTGTGCTGAAAGTATATTTGATTTACCATCAAGGCCCCTTACAAAACTTAATGCCTTAGAATTAAATATAGTCAGACCCTTTTAATATCAATTCAAAGGGATATTAAATAAGACAATAAACTGATTATTAACTACAAGACTCTTCCTTGATAAAAATAGAGGGCGACATGAGCAACTATAATGTTAAGCTGGTTTGATTAAATGGTGGCAAATTTGGATTTAGGCTTTTGCGATTCCTTTAAGTGCCTAACTGCATCTAATGTTTTAAGCAGCTAATTATTAATCTTCTCTTACAGTTTGTTCCCCAAATTGCAAATTAACAACTATCCCATCTAGTGGTGAGTTTGCTACTAATACTGTGCTTGTTTTATCAAAATACCATGCATGTATTACCAGGCAGGCTGCTAAAATGTACAGAGGATGTGAAATAAAAACAAACAAAAAAACTGTCTAACCTCTGATCTTAACTTTCTGCAATCTGCACACATTTCTAGCTTAGAGCATGGGCATGAAAAGCAGTCAGGGGTACTGTATAATATTAAAGACACCCCATTGCATACAAGTTTGAGTCATTCACAGTTTTGTTCTAAGCTTTCGGTCCACTTGAGATTTTCCTCTCTGGTTTGTCTGATTAAATTCACAGTAAAAACTGGAATGGATCCCATCCCATGAATGTTTAAGATTATTAAAGTTCTGTACAGTACATCAGTGAAACAGTTATTTGTTAAACCAAGACAGAGAGAAATGTGGATTTCTGGATTGCACTGGAAGAAATATTTTCTTTGATAAAAAGTGAGGGTGGGCATGGCCGTTGTTTGGAAAAGTATTTCAAAGCAGCAGACATAAAATTAAACTGTTAAAATTTGTACTACAAGGCATGGAAATGTACATTTTTCATCTTTCAAAAAAGTTGTTTGCCTGTTATTACAATGGCCTTCCTGATTCCTTTTATAGACCTGATCTTTCTCCAGCACAAGCCTGTGCAAGTCCATTTAATGCAACCTGATTACATTCACAGTAAACTGAAGACAAAAAAAAGATTGCCACCTGTTTCACCTATGACACTCCCTTTGTAATTTCCTGAAATGTTAATGCCTCTGCAATTTTACATTATGCTACAGATGTGGTGTTGGCATCATTTCTGACCGGATAAGAAATTAGGAAAAAAGTTAGGTATTTCAGATGTTAGCAGTTTGTTTCTTTTTTGTTTAATAAAAATGTTATCTGATACACATACAAATGGTATTTTAGGTCATTTTAGGTGGTACATTTTCTCAGTATTGAGTTTTTGTAAGCAAATGGCTGGAAGGCGAAAGCTCAGGTATTAGAATAAATGTGTTGTATTATATCAAGTAGCTCACAGTAAGTCTGCCAGTAAAAATACAATGTGTTTCATTTGTTTTAAGGTACCTCTTCATCAGCTACAGTGCCAAAAACTAGCTGTTCATCATCTCAACTTGGTTGTCCAGGTAGGAAACAATATTCAAAACAATATCTAACGTTTTGCTGTTTAATTATCTGCAGGTTTTTATTTGAAGCTGTGCAAGAACAAACAGTGGTCCATGTCGGTGAATCAAGCAGTGGCGATGGAACACTATTTGTTTCCTATTGACATATGTAATTTCAGAATTTGTCACCACCAACATGCACAATAACAGATCATAATTTAAAGTCTATTTTTATTCAGTTATTGCATCAGCTTCAATCAATGTTGACAGTTATTCTTATTTGCTTTACTGATCACACACAATATGGCTGTGATGCAAATAACCCCCATAACAGAACTTTTATTTTCAATTCCAACTCTGTAGATGTAATATAGAGTACCTAACAAAAGGTCTGCATTTACAGTGTATATTTCTAATACATGTATTAAAAAAAAAAAAAAAAAACTGTATAGATACTGCACTAATGCACTTAATGCAAATTAATGAAAATATACTATTGTAGATAGATATCCGTTGATCACTTTGCTATTGCAATATAAAGCACCCATATTCTCCAAACACAGAATAGGTAGGTTAGGTTGAGGGGGCAGAGAAACCCTAAGGATCAAGAATCAGTCATCTGTTCATCAGTCACAAACATGAGTGGATTCAACCATAGCTGCTTCATCATCTTATTTTAAAAAATGATATATGTGTGTGAATATATAAAAACCCAAACTTATTGGTCACGTGTTTCTGGCAATTCCCAGGCAGGCAGCTAATAACCAACGAAGTACAAGAACAGTGGTAGCAAGCGAAATCAAGCTGTGCAGGAAAATCTCTATGTATGTTCTTTACGCATTCACTTTAAATATCACACGTAATTCAAACTTTTTTTCAATGCGTAAAACACCCAATACACAGCTTACCTGGAGCACTGTGCATACCAGTTTTTCTAAATGGACTATAACTATACTGTTTAAATATTCAGTTACATGTAGTCTTAATGAATTACATTTTTTTATGGTAATTGGGGTAAATATGTGTTTAAACTGCTAAGTTGTGCAATATAATGAGTCTTTGCCCCAGTTGTGCTCTTTCAACCTGTTTAATTTTACATCCATTTAATTCATTATTTAACTCTTTTCCATTACTTTTACCAATAACATGAACTTCTACTACAACAGCCATTGTCACCGCCACTAACATGATTGCTACTAATCCAGCCAACAATGGTAAGAATTCCTTTGTTTCTTCAATGTTTCTGTCGAAGCTGTTTAGAGATATGTTACCTTATGAATAATTAACTAAAGTGACAGCTAGGAAAGTGACAAATAAATAATCGAAAACTTGATTTAAGGTAGGTCTACACGTAATGCATATTTGTTTAATGCAGTTATTAAAAGTTTTGATAATTAAGTGTGCTGAAAGTAGGCCAGATACAAACCTAGTGGTATATTTTGACATGTTTTGTTCTATTAACAATGTACAAGTTTGAGATTAAATAAATTTGATAATGATACTTATTGCTTTTATTGTTCATTTTTTAAAAACATTAGAAGTTTGTATTATTTATTGTGCTGTAAGCGCAGCCTACACGCCTGTATTCTGATATCTACAGGTTATTATTATTATTGTCATCAACAATGGTAGATCTAAATTTATTTTAAATACAAATTTGTACTTCTGCTTGTTTGTTTTCCAACGTTGTGCATACCGTATCCTTGTTAACCAGTGCAGATAAAGACCGTAATAATACTTTCGCTTTGTACTTGAGGGTGTACAATACAATGTAATTTTGTTAAAACAAAACTGTTACTTAGTTCCTACTGACACAACCTTTTAACAGTTGCTGGAATGTTTAAATTGAGTTACGATGCTGCTAAAAGGTTGTGTGTTAGCGGCTTCTCAATGACAGCATGAAGCATACGAAGCTAGTGATCGAATATAAATGCCGGTCTCCAATACACATCTGGTCTCCTGGCAAATATTGAAGTTTTACAGCAAGTATTTATTTATATTTGTTTTCCATATTTTCCATTTTTGTTATTAGTTATTGTAGCTACTTCAGGACCAGATATCGCCATTAACATGCCAACTACGACTAGGAGCACTATAAATTGTATGATGACTGAATTTATTCCATTTTTGTAGACTTTTCTTTGCTGTTTTTCTTTTTGGTGGAGGGTTTTTGTTTCTTTATCCTTATCTTTTAGAAGTACTAATCAGTTAGTAAACTTCATCAATTAGTTCTGCCCTACATGACTAGTTACTTCCAAATGCCTGTGTCGCCTGGTAGCTGGTTCTGTCTTTTTAACTTGTTTCTAAGAATTTGCTCATCTTTGCGTTTTGTCATACATTCTTTTTTTACACATCCCTCTGTTCTGATTAAAATAATCTATGTGGAAGTTTAGAATTTGTTGAAGGAACTCCATGAATAGTATTAGTTACTGTAGTTTGTTTTTTCCACAGTGAACTTTAACTGTATTTCTTCAGTGCTATTGGTTATTTCTTGTGGTGCTGGTACTGTATGCAGCTCTTTTAAATGTGGGTAGCATTGTTGTCTCTTTCAGCTGCTTTAACTTTCAAAAGTTCTGCATGCTTGTTTAAACTTGTGAAAAGAACAGAATAAATCTGGAGCGGGTGGAGAGTTTATTTTATTCTGACCAATACTAATTAGTGTATTACATCTTACTAATATAAGAGTATCAATTACATAGAATATTCTGATCACCATGATGATTCTGAGTGACAGCAAATTTTCTAATTGTACAAGCCTCATATAACTACACCGTGTAACAATTTTTTTTTTTTCGGTTCCTGGGTAGTAAGTGTTATTTCCTAATTGCTTATGCCTCAAAAGTATAGAAAATGGCTATTATTCCCCACAAACTTTGCTTTTGTGACCAGGATAGTGATATTTTGAAATTTACCTATTTTCCAGAACATTCCAGATAGATTCAGTGCTGAGTAAACTTGGAGTAACTTCTAGAACTTTCCAGTAATATAAATAGTAGTATAAATACAGGGGCCTTAAGCCCACCAGTTCAGTTTAGTTCCAGCTGCCTAAGTGGATACATATCTGCATTTTTCTGAGATGGCATCAAGAGGTTGCAAGCATCTGGCAGATGCATTTTGCTATGTCTGCGGCCAATTTATCAAGACGAGCGAAAAAGTACTCCGTGGAAGCATCTGCTAAGATGTGTGAGGCCTACAAGGCATATTTTGGCATGCCTGTCGGGGATCAAGACAAACCCTGGGCACCTCATTTCACCTGCGAGCACTGCAAAAAAGCTCTGGAAGGCAAGATGGACAATTGTTGCTCGGAATTTTATGTTATAAAATTTGTTAATTTTTAAAATTGTAAAAGTTTTTAATTTTAAAATGTTTTACAATTTTCAATGTTATTGAAAAAATATATATGAAAAATGTTGCGAGAATCTCTTACACATTAGTCATGGGTGAAATAAATGTATTTTTGTAGGATGGTACAGAGGGGAAAAGAGAGCCATGAAGTTCGCTATCCCAAGAATTTGGCGGGAACCCACTGACCACTCAAGCAACTGCTACTTCTGCATGGTGGACCCTTCCAAACGTCGGACTGGCAAGAATGCACCTGCTATCACATATCCGGACCTTCCTTCATCCATCGCCCCGGTGCCACACTGCCATGAGCTCCCCGTACCCACTCCTCCGGAGAGACAGCAGCCATCTTTAGAAGAGAGCAGCAAGTCAGAGAGAGAGAGGAAGACTTTGTAGATCCAGATGACAATTTCAGAGGTGGAGCTGAGGAGAGAAACCCATACTACCCCAACCAAAAAGACCTCAACGACTTGATTAGAGATCTTGGTCTCACCAAGTCCAATGCCGAGCTTTTGACGTCTAGGCTCAAGCAGTGGAACTTGTTGGATGAAAGTGTGCAAGTCGCAGATCAGAGGAAGCATCACCAACCTTTTCCCAGCTTCTTCACTTCCCGGCTCTGCTTCTGCCACAATGTGACCAGTCTGTTCGAGGCAATCGGAATCGCCTGTAACCAGAATGAGTGGCGCCTCTTCATTGACAGCTCATCCAGGAGCCTCAAAGCCGTGCTGCTCCATAATGGTAACAAGTACCCGTCTCTTCCCCTGGCTCACTCGGTGCACCTCAAAGAGGATTACAACAGCATCAAGACCTTGCTGGACGCCTTGAAGTATGATGAGTACAGCTGGGAGGTCATAGGAGACTTCAAAATAGTGGCATTCCTGATGGGTCTCCAAGGCGGTTTTACCAAGTTTCCCTGCTATCTTTGCCTTTGGGACAGCAGGGACACCAAGGCGAACTACCACAGGCGGGACTGGCCACAGCGGACCGAGTTCTCTGTGGGGAGGAACAACATCAAGTGGGAGCCACTGGTGGACCCCCAGAAGGTGCTGATGCCACCACTGCACATCAAATTGGGCCTTATGAAACAATTTGTCAGAGCTCTAGATAAGGAGTCGGCAGCCTTCAAGTACCTTCAAGACTTCTTCCCTAAGCTGTCTGAGGCAAAGGTCAAAGCCGGTGTCTTCGTCAGACCACAGATAAAGAAGATCTTGGAGTGCAATGAATTTCCCAAGAAGCTCACTAGTAAGGAGAAAGTGGCTTGGAACAGCTTTGTCGCAGTGGTTCGGGGCTTCCTGGGCAATCACAAGGCCGAAAACTATGTGGAGCTGGTTGAGACTCTGGTGAAGAACTACGGCACAATGGGCTGTAGGATGTCCCTCAAAGTCCATATCCTTGATGCTCATCTTGATAAATTCAAGGAGAACATGGGAGCGTACTCGGAGGAGCAAGGCGAGCGCTTCCACCAGGATATACTGGACTTTGAACGCCGCTACCAAGGACAGTATAACGAGAACATGATGGGAAACTACATTTGGGGGCTGATTCTTGAAAGTGATTTACAGTATAATCGTAAATCTCAAAAAACTACTCACTTCTAAATCTTTTGTAGTCATTTTTGTATTACTTTAGTATAAATACATGTTAATTTGGATTCATATGTTGTTTTTTTCTGACTTTATGTGAACGAAAAGACACACATTCACCCGTTTTCTCATTGGAAATAGGTAAATTTCAAAATATCACTGTCCTGGTCACAAAAGCAAAGTTTGTGGGGAATAATAGCCATTTGCTATACTTTTGAGGCATAAGCAATTAGGAAATAACACTTACTACCCAGGAACAAAAATTGTGTTACATAGTGCTATCATTAAACATTTTCTATTTTCGTTATCAGCTTTTGTACCAACACCACCTGTCACCAGTAATATGCCTACTATGACTAGTAGCACTACAGATGGTAAGATGGCTGCATTTATTCAGTTATTGTAGATTTGTTTCAATGTTTCTTCTTCACAGGGGAGGGTTTTTGGTTCTTTCACAAGGACTTTTTTTCAGTTGGTTAATCATCCTTCCTAATTGTTATGGAAAACCTATTTGAGAGCACTAATTACATTTTTGTCTGTTTTGATTTTGGCTAATTAGTATACTGCATAAGAGCAATAATCACTGCATGGAATATTCTGATAAACAGTACGGTGTACAGTTAGGGTAGTTGCTGGATTTACTTGGGATGAATATAAATCACTATTCTGAGGGAAAGTATCTTTTCAAATGGCACAAGGGAAGCCATAAATAAATACAATTAAACTATTTTCTATTATAGTTATTGTAACATCTGTTGCTATGCCACTTGTCACCAGTGACGTGACAATGACTACTAGTACCATTACAGACGGTAAGATGACTGAATTTATTCAGTTATTGTACACTTGTTTTATTGCTTTTCTACTTGGTGGGTTCTTGTCTGGCATCTTTCATAAAGACTTTGCCAGTCTATTAATTTTCCTCGCCAGTTTGTTCCATCTTACTAATGTTAAATTGCAAATTTATTTGCAGCTCTGGACCTGAGATTCATTGTTCTTCATGTAATTGCATTGTAAACACGTTACTAATGATTCCTGCTCTTACATGACAGCTACTGAACATTTTGGACAGTGTTTTAGTCTGACCTAAATTTCCTAAGAAAAAAGAAAACAACAACATGGTTAAATTAAAATGCTATAATTTGCAACTTGAATTATGAACTCATCAATGAATGGAGTTTACATACAGTCTATGTTTAATGAAAAACTTCAGTTTGTTTTACATCACCCAGTCATCTTACATGTACATTTTTTATTTTGCAAGTTCAACCATGACTTTCACGGGTCTGCAGCTTCTAATGACAATTTGCGGGTTTGACCCGAGAAATGCAGGTGACTTGGATGGTCTGGTAACCATAGTAAATGCTGCATAAATAGCTGAGAGTGAGACGTTTAGAATGTACATGGTTGTACAAAATGGATTAGAAAGTTGAATTTTAGAGTGTTTCTTCAGTTTTATTGTTGCGTTGGAGCTTATTTCTTTTAGTGCTGTTTGCAGGACATCTTTATTGTCTCTTTCAGTTAATTGAGTTTTAAACTTTGTACATGTCATATTTAACTTTTTCAATTCATGTTACCAGCAACATTAATTCCTTCTACAACTGCAGCTGACACCACTAACACCATTGGTACTAACAGCATTCCACATGGTAAGACCTATTTTTTTACTATGGATTTATTTCAAATTCTTTCATGTTTTTCTGTTCACGCAGTGAAATATTAAAAATAAAACATTTTGGACTGTACAGTCTCTAATTATTCTTGACATTAATTGCATCGAAGGAGTTTATAAAACAGAATGAGCCTAAAGTTGAGTGTGTGGCGTTCTTGTGTTTTTCGGTTTAGGAATCCCTTTTTTTTTTTTTTTTAAATCTGTAAGAAAGAGATGAAGTCTTTTGTAGTGGTACAGTATGCTTTGTTCTGTTCATTTTCTCTGCTTCATGGATGATAATCAGAGAGATTAAGCTGCCTATGGGATGAGATGGTAGACTTGTATCTCTATGACTCCATGTTTATTTTTTTATTGCTATTGTGTCTTACACTCAATATTCAGATTAGTTTTCAATAACTACTTTTGACAGTGTATATAATTTTAGCACTTCATTGTGTTAAATAGGATTTTGCTTGAGAGAGTCAAGATGTCAAGATGTACTTTAGAATATTTTTAAATTCATGTTTTAGCTAGGAAAACACTATTGGAAATTACATTATGCAATTAAAGACAAACGTGGGGATAATTATTTTTTTGGATTTGGTTCATATATTGTTGATAATTTGTTCAATATTTCCAAATAAACATTGCACCACCTTTTGTGTTTAGCAAGACTGGACCCTTTTGTCTGTTTCATGCCATTGCATCCTTTGCAGGGATCTAGTGGATACCTTTAATTTCTGTACTAAAATGGCATTCCCTTAAAGTATTGTAGAGTGCAAAGGAATGTAAAATGCCTGCAATATGTATAGCACACTGTGTGTTTCAAATGGTTAGTCAGACAGCTACCATACAGTAAATATTGTTCTGTGTGGCATTTCTGTGACTGCAACACACATTTAGGGCCTCATTCACTAAAATGTTATTTGTTTGGGTAAAACAAAGAAATGTTTCACACTTTAAATATTTGATCTAATACACTTTTTCAGTTTTTAAGTATAAAAAGCTGTCTAACTGGTAAAGGAGCCTATTTAAATGAAGCAGATTGTTTAAAGGTCTTGTCACATACAATCGACAATGCAGCCCAAACCAAACAACAATATCAATTGATCGGAATACTTTACTGCACTCCAATTTCAGTGACATACTATGCTAATTAATAGCAAAATTATGTAAACTTGACTTTCAGCTAAACATTTAACCATCAGAACAGTATCTTAAGTACTTGCATCTACTTTTTAGTGAATCATGAGCTGCTGTATTTAATTCATCCATAAATGTTCCAAGGTAAAAATGATATCGGAGTACATATTCAGTGCTGTGTGGACTTTCATTATCAAATGTTTCGCAAGCTTGTGTTTAATCCTCACTGAAACTGTCACAGAGAAACAATCCCAGTCTTTGGCTTTTTCCAAGAAAAAAAAAGAATAACAAAGAAATCCTTTAAAAAAATGTATTAGCTATTTTCAAATGGATTATTTGCAGAAACTTTGCATACACATGCTATTCATACTTTTTGACAGCTTCCAAATACTAAAATCCAAGCTTAATCTAACCAATAAAACCAATGAATAACTGAAGAAAATATTTTGCGAATGAGTTCCTAAATATGTCTGATTGGTAGTATATTACATTTGGAATCATACATTTTAAAATGTATAATTTACTTTATGTATATACATATTTACATATGCTAATGTATGGCATATTACTATATATACTATTAATAATGTCAGATTAAGCAATCTTTCCTTTTTTGTTCTGTTTTTAGAAAATGTTACCATTTTTTTTCCTTTCAGTATATTAAAGCAAATAATATGAATTAACAGCTTCCCTTTTCACAATAATCAACTTCCATGTAGCAAACATACAAGAATATGAAAATCTTACATCAGCTGTGAACGTTAACAACAGCACGGAAAGAGAGATGGCAGACTCCCCTCCAGAGCATCCAGGACCACATGTAATCCCTGGTGCTAGAAGTTCTAAAACTGCATTAGGAATAATTTCAACACCTTTAATTTGGCCAATGAGGAAGAAGCAAGATCTAGTCACTCGCAGCCAAGAAAGACCAGTGATCTATATGACCAAACCAGAAATTGTAATGACACAAAACATGCCTGCTGTTGCTGCAAAGCACAACGTTACAGTGAGAAAAAATCTTCAACAAGGTACAAAAAACATATCTTATGATTTAACAGCGGACTTTCCTAAAGAAACTTTTCTGAGACAACATAGAAACAACGAAAGTGACAGAGTGGAACCTCTTCAGACAGCTTTACTCTCCAGTCATACAAATAAGCATAATGCCCCTTACTGGGATCATCAAGGTACTGGTGAAAACAACACTCTCAACCAGACAGCGCCTCTTGACTATTTCTCAGGCTCAGAGCCTGTTGTTTATGAGGTAGACATTGGAGGACGTATGTTTAATGGCACAGATGCCTCTTCTGCCTTTTCTTCATATGAAATGGATTCATCCTTCATTCTACGTGACACAGTTCTTCTGAAACGCTCTGGCAATACTGTGCAATATAACATCACAGAAGAAAACAAGAATTTGATGAATGTTACCAGCATTACAGAGTCACAAAGTCAATCATTCTATCATTTTCCATCTGATCTACCACTGCAGGTTTCCCTGGTGACATACAGCAGCATTACTGAAATTAATCTTTTTAGTAGTTTGCTTCAACAGACGATAGTGGACAATGTGTTCCTACCACTACATGTGACTAGTAAAGAAACAGTACATGTGAACTTTACAAGTGCTCAACAAACAGTGCCGTCCGTGCCACCGATTTCCAGGGATACATTTCTACAGTCACCTTGGTTCAGCATTCACCCTACCAAACCGGTTCTGCTCAGTGAATACAATGGGAATATATTCAGCCTGCCTGGAAATATATCTGATTACCAACATATAACAACTGTGACAACAACAAATGCTGAAGCAACAGAACCTGTCAAAGATGAACTTAATCCTCAGTCCTTGTCATTAAATTTCACGAATAGCACATTCCTTCCACCTAACAGGGACATTTCTAGTTCCAGGAAAAAACCATTACACAACCCTTTTTCATTTACTAGTAACAATGAACAGGCAGATAGTTATTACAGGGTATTTCCAAGCAATCCAGTAATACCGCCTTCACAAATGCCCACACAACAGTTCAATGAAATTCCTGAAACAGTTGTCAAGGCCTCATCAGAGATTCAATCTGAAATACTAATGTTGGAACCATCAAGGTTTGGTAACTCTTTACAGTCCCGTGTTTATGAGGTTTACTCTTCTATGACACATGCTTACCTGGAAGCACATTCTCAGTTCTTTGCCACTTTTATATCAGGAACACCATATCATTTCATTGTATCTGACTCAACACAGTCTTACACAATCAACAATCATTTTGCAGAAAACATTCCAAGAAGTGCAATACCTGTTGAAAATCTTTCACTAACTACACTGCTGGGGATGTCTTCTAAATCCAATATTTCTCTCAATACAGCTGTACCTTTAATGTACACATCACTCCTTTCAACAACAGAAAAAATCTTTCATTCTTCACAGTTGTATCTATTCTTTAATTCGAGTGAAGGTAGAGTTGATAAGTCAGCATCATATATTACTTACGTATCCAACGCAAAAACTGACTCGTTACCAGTGGATTCGGTGTTACTGAGAGATTTCAATAAAACTGATGTATATTTAAGTTCTCAAAAAGTTTTCCTCCCTGAGTTTTACTCAAGCACAACAATGCCACATTCTGTAAGTCCCGAGCCAGCAAATACCTTCAATTTAAAACCAGTGCAAACAGAAACACTTAATTTGAAAGAGGCTCATTCAGCTCTTGCTTACCTCACTCCTCCTCTCTTGGAGAGTCCACTGGGAACCAATAAAGAACCAGGCACAACAAAGCCTAGCATCATTCCACAAACGGTGACAACATTTTTTAAAGATGCTGTCAAGAATAGAACACATGGACGGGAATCTATTAACACAAATTTCAAAGACTGGACTGCAAGGACATCTGTATTTCCAACCATACTTCTAGAAACCTCTATATTACACGTAGATTCTGTATCACAACATAATAAGATTATGAACTCCTCCGATTCTTCCAGATATGATGGGTCTTCCTCAATGTCGGGTGAAGATGCACAGTCCCCTCTTGAAGACAATACAATCACTGAAAGTTCAACAAACAACTTCACACAGTATCCAGTATCTACCATAAATGTATGGGCAAACACTGTCATTGGGAATATATCCCATGTTGCTAATCCACACAGCAGCCGGACAGTCCTTTTATCCCATACAAAGAGTAAACCAACAATAGATTACCCGACAAAAGATCCACATACATTAATACCTCCTAATAGGACCAGTGAAGCACTTGACGTTGGAGTGCACACAATCAGTGCAACTGGAAGTCTGACAGCTGTGGGGCTCATTGAATTTTCATCATGCCAATGTAAAGTTCGCTTTGATATTACTTGTCAGTGTGGATTTACACCGAACACCAGTATGTTGAAAAAACCCACATAATACCGGTGTAGATATAGAGAAAAGATCACCTACTTTATTAGTTAACATTAGCACTGGGTGTTAGTTACTCAGTGGATAGGATAGTGAGCATGGCTAATTAATTCACCAGTTAAGTGTAGTTTTGAATGAGGGGGATTCACAAATCTAGCATGCATTAAGAAATGCTAACAATGCATGAAGCCGAAATCAATAGTCTATGCTTTAGATACAGTAAAAATTAAGTGACCTAATATCCTTTAAAAACATGATTTATTTGTCCTTTTTTTTTAAAGAGTGATAACCAATATTTTAAAATTACATTTAAATGCAAACGTTTCTCTCAAACAACTTTATTCGGAACAGGTTCACCTTTTTAAGCAATGGTTACATAATCACTGGTCCATTTTTGGCAGAGCATAAATTGCGAAGCTTTTGTTATCACTCTTTAAAATTGTTTCCTTGTCATGCCAACAAACTCAAAGGAGACTGCTTATTAAAAATTGAGAAATATATATAATATATAGATGATATATATAGTATATATATATATATATATATATATTCTATATATATATATATATGGCTGTATAAGTTTATCAACAAGTTAAATAGTGTATTCAAAGCCGGCGGACACATAATTTCAACGTATAAAACCGTGCCAGTATTCATATTTGTAAAACGTGCACACACACACTATATATATATATATATATATATATATATATATATATATATATATATATATATATATATATATACACACACACACACACAGTACTTGTTTCAAGATTGATTTTTGTTTATTTGTTCAAAAACAACAAGAAAAAAAACATACAAATAGATAACCTGAACATAAGACTCCCTCTTTATCACCATTTGAAATAAAACGTTTTATGCTGTGTTTCATTCTAAGAGTTGCAGCTAACAGTAATGGTGCATAACATACAGTACTTGCATAAGAGTAAAAGCTCACTCACAAAATTGAACAGACACTACAGTATTTGCAAAACGGCAACAAACCTTCAGTCACAAAATTTAACAGTAAGTACGTTTCCTTTCCATATTGTAGTCGCATAAAAAGTTGTGGTCTGTGTTAAAAGTTGTGGTTTCCACAACAAATTCACGGCCCCTGATTTTTTTACAGCAATAGTTCTAGAATTCTGTGTAGGTTATTTTTCTTCATACAGATAATTGAGAATAGTTAATGTTCTTCTGTTCTATTAATTATGTCTAGGGATGCTTATGTGAGCCTTTGTATATGTGAGTCGCATAATCAAGGACGTTTATAGTATTTTAGTATTGTTTAGATGGAGACAGTGTTATACTTACAATATGTTACTGGGAAATAAAAGCCTCAACTTGTAACAAGTATCCTGTGTTAAAGAAAGTGTATGCAGGTTAGAATATTGAACTGTATTGTCATTTCTTTTATTTTTGCTGCAGTAAATATGATTTTACTGTGCTTACAATACTGCAGTCTCCTAAGATTGACAAGATAACAATGTTATGGTAGTGAACTACTAACAATAATCAACATTTATTATTCCATCTAGTGGTGATTGTGACATTGCTAAGATTAATTTACTTAATCTAAAATATATGTTTAGCATTGACACTGTTTGCATGTCACTGACACCAAACAGAATAATACAAACATCAGTTTGTTAATTATTTACACTCTACCTACTTCATTCTGGTTGATATTGACATTTGTAGTATATATTTTTTCTAAAAGTTATCATGCTTGGTCAGTGTTGGGGAGTAATACATTACATGTAATCCATCACTGTAATATGATTACATTTTTCAGGAACTGTGATAGTTCCTTTTTCAGACAGGTAACAAATGTGGAAAATCATTTCATTTTATGTGAAAAAAATAACAGTTGCTTTTAGTTAATTCAAAAAAAGGACTACGGATAATACATAATATGGAAATCAAAAAGCACTTCAACAATGCAAGTCAAACTTAAAATGTCACCTGAACATGTTGTTCATACCATCTTAAATAATATATTGATAGAAAACCAGAGGAGTTTGTTTGGTTGATTGTCACTCTGAATAGAACAAATGTAAACATTTATAAATTATCTAACCATTGAAAACCACAGATATACTATATTTTAATATTTTTAAGATTTTGTACTTCCGAACAGAAACTTTTTCACTGTCACCACTTTTTGGTCAACAATGATTACACTTAGAATTTAAGGCATCAAACAATAGTAATTTCTAATAGTTTTTTGTTATATTGTTTATATTCTGCTATGATAGTTTAAATAAAATTGTATGTTATTAAAGGCTCAGCAAAATGTTCTGAGCTATGTTATGGTGATTGAGTATGTTCCAATATACTGTATGTATTTTTTATTTTTTAACAGAAGGAGTGTTCTACAGAATTTCCTTTGTTCTGTATGAGAATGAGAACCACACAACTGCTTTGGGGGTGGAACAGTTTGTATATACTTGGGTATAATAATTTATATACTTTTTCCTTGAGCACTTACTATAGAAAATGACTGAGTGTTTTATTAAAAAAAAATATAACATATCTTATGTTTTTTTGTTTGTTTTTTTGTTTGTTTTTTTAGCTCAACCAAACATTTCAAAACTGGACTTACCCTGTTTATGTAGCTAATGTCAGGTAAGGGTCCTTACAATACGTAGGCCTTAGTATCTCCTAATTAATATACTGTATGTAAATATGGTCATGTTATTTATTGAGGTTTTGTCTTAACATTTCTTTTTTTCTAGTGTTCAGATGAGCAACAGTGTGTCCACTAGACTTGTAAGAAGTGTAACAGAAAGGTAATATTGAATTGATCTTTTTTTTTTGCTGTTTTATGGTGTTTGCAATCATTTTGAGTAGTTCTGGTTTCTGTTATTTTCTTTAACTCAGCTTTTCCATGACTTTACGGTTTGGTTTGAGTTTACTTTGAGCTGTCTAGGGAATCCTACAGTGTATGCAGAGTATGTGGGGCTGTTTATCATCTAGGATATGCCAGACAACACCATAAAATAGTAAGCAAACGATTTTAAAAAAGCAATTCAAAGTAATATAAATTAATGTATCACATTTTTTGTTTTTAATAAACCAACAATAACCAAGAACAGTTTTATGAATAGAAACTTCCATATAGTACTGTAATCACCCTTTAACATTATTGTGATTGAAACTGACTTGTAATTGGCAGATGTAGCTTAAATATATTGCAGTATAAATGTCAGAGACAGCCCATTTACACAACCTCTATCACATCTTTCTCTTCAGCATAGTAAGGACATTTACACTATTATTGTACTGTGGTTTAACACAGCAATGTTAATCATTCTATGCCTTTGTATTGGGAGTCCTCTTGTGGATGAGAAAACTTACTGCACTTGGGAAGGTGGGAGGAATTAGAGATAATGTTCTACAGTAAAATCTCTTTAAGCAGTTGTAGCTAACAAAATAATTTCATAAATCTTACCTATTGTTGCACTTCCATTAGCTACAGAGGTCTCAAATGTAGTTTAGAAAAAATAGCACATATGAATTTTCATTTTAAAATATTGACGTCTGGTACTACTTTAGGTTAATGGAATATCACAGTTTCAGCAACAGCAAAGTGATATTTTAGATTACAATATACAGTTGATCCAATTAACCAGAGAGTCTATTAAGAAGTTCTTACAGAAATTCAAGCCTTTTCTACAACTATTTATACTTCAGTTATTCCAAAGGTAGTGGGTTTTGGCATTTCTGTAATTCTTATGTAAGTCTCTCTTAGGACAATAACAACACTAATATATATATATAATTTTTTTTTTCATTATTATTTGATATTATTCTGAATTACAGTAAGGTAACACTTTATTTTAAGGCACCCTTTTTATTTATTATTAACACCTAGCTTACCAACATGTTAACAAATGTTATGCATTTTTTGTTAATGGTTCTTTAATATATAATAACCTATTTATAAACTACAGTGCAAGCCTTTTAACCTGATCATCTCTGATTCAATAAAGTCTCAGGCTTTGTGGTACTGTAGCTATCAAATGAGATCCAGCTTTAATCTATGATATATATTTTATAGATAGGTTAACATAGAACATAGATTTAACAGTTAACACCAAATGAGTAGCATTTCTTATAATAATGCGTGATACAGTATATTTTGTATTTTAGGTACATCTGTCAAGCATTGCTAGTTTACAAATTTGTGAATGATATTCTTCTGCTTGAGGAAACCATTCACAGCAGGCTGGTGTATAACAACAGGTCAATAGGAGGGGGGTTACTGTTAGACACTGTGGCTGTGCACCCGGTTGGTATGTATAGTATTTCACTATGTTTGTACTTTTGTATTGCACTGCATTGCATAATCACTGTTAATGTTTTAATTAATTAACTTATCCCTATTAAATCACAATTGTGTTACTTTCTCTCTATGAAGAACCAATGCAGAATAGGAACACATCAAATAGATTAAAAAGTGAAACCCACAAACACTGCATGTCCACTTTATTAAGGAACTAATGTTGTGTTGGACCACCTGTTGCCCTGATCACAGCTTTGACACAACATGGCAAAGATGGCACGGCGGATGGTGCTTGATTTGAAACCATGATTAACTAAACATTTGTTTGAACTTAATTAAGAAACCCTGGGTGTAACAGGAGAAGGTGCCTTACACCAGGGTCTTGCCAAATCCAGTCAGGTCAACAGGTCCTAATAAAGCGGCCTACCTGTGTGTAACTGTTGATAATGGTTAAGATTTCAGTGCTGTATTCATAATATTCTGGCAAAAAAAAAAAAAAACTATTGTTTTAGGGTTTTTTTGCTAGTTGTTTTCAAAAGATTATCTTTTAATTACATTTACACACTATTTGTAATAAGTATTGCTTGTGAGCTAAATGTTAAATTATGTAATAAACAAGTTTAGTTATTAAAAAATAAATAAATAAATAAAATTATATTTGTATCGACTACATGTATTTGTTTTGTACATTTCAGAAAACTGCGTTACAGAAGAAAATCCTTTTTATTATAAGTGGCCTGAAAGTAGACCAACAGTTACCCAATACCTGCCATGCTTTCCAAACAAAGCTTTGAACGCGTCAAGAACATGGTGAGTCATATGCCGATTTTCTTTTTTTACACAATGAATAGAGGTTAAATTTGGACTACATTTAAAGTGACACTGAGTACGGAATGTAAGCATTTGCTTTCTTTGTTTTCAGTCACAAGAAACCCTTCTCCAGTCACTGCCAGTGCTCTGTGAGAGAAAATTGAGAAAAACAAAAAATCTAACTTGGCACAATGGGCCCTATTCAGAAAAGAGCTGTTTTAAGGATTTCTTTTTTGTTGTTTTAGTTACTGTAGTTAACAAAACAATTCCAGAACCCATTTTGCAATTCCATTGTCCACATACAAATGGGTCTCAAACATGCAGTTTTCAAAGAACAACGGGTTATAGCAAACATATTTTCATTTAAAACATGGTATCTGCTGCTATCTAGGTTAAAGAAACCTGCATGTGCCTGTAACTGGCTGAAAGCATATTAGTCAATTTTATCCTCCTGTTCAAGATAGTCTAAAGGCATGACATCCAACCATAGATTTATTTAACCTAGAATAGTACCAGTTGTCATATTTTAAAATAAAAATACGTGTTTACTTAAACATGCTTGTTTCAAAACTGCACATTTGAGAATAAATGGATGTGCATGGCAGAACTCTTTTGTACAGCCCAATTTTGTTATTATTATTATTATTAAGCATACCCCTTTATCCAAGATGACTTACAGAGAGTAGGGTGTGTGAACTATGCATCAGCTGCAAAGTCATTTACAACAACGTCTCACCCGAAAGACGCAGCATAAGGAGGTTAAGTGACTTGCTCAGGGTCACGCAGTTAGTCAGTGAGTGAGCCGGGATTTGAACCAGGGAACCGGGATTTTAACCTCCTGGTTACAAGCCCCTTTTCTTTAACCACTGGACCACACAGCCTCCTGTAATACAATTACAGTTACTATCCGCAAAAAAAAAAAAAAAAGGAGTTGGTCTCGTTACCTTTTCTCTGTCTTCTTTTTTAACCCCAAGGCGTCAGACTTAATAAGGATTGAAATTCATTGAACCTGTTACATCTGTTTTAGAAAGGGTTTATTAGTATATTCTAATATTCAAAACACTGGACATGTTTACAATAGTCCTTTTAAAATCATTCCTTAAAACAGTTCTTAAAGTTTTATGAATTGGTCCCAATAGAATTAGAATTTTCTCTATCTGCGAATTACTATAAATTAGAGGTCAGCCAAATGTGCGTTAACATTTCCAACACACATACTCTTAAAAATACAGGAATATATTGATATTCAATGTTCTGTTTTATAAATATTTTGTAAGACAATCAGTATACTGTGTAAAACAGCATTATTATCCCTTTATGTGTATTAACTGTCCTTTTTGTTTAGTATGTTAAATTTGCAGAATTATACTTCTTATTGGGGCTCAGCTGATCTTAACAACTGCACAGGGGATATTGATAGCATTGCAGTATCTGCAGGTAAGCATAACCCTGTTATTTATCAAGCAAGGCGTATTTCAGTTGTAGTTCAAAATATTTATTTTGTTTTGTTTAACACTGCTAATGCACGTACAGTATATAGAAAAATGTAATTCCCAGATTTGTTATGCAGTTGAAAATTTAAAAAGTCAAACTACGGTGTTTGCCTAGAACGACAAACCAATGTAGCGGAATTTAATAAAGATAATCTTATATATCTTATATATAATCCCTGGTTTTCTTCTTTATTTAAATTCCTCAAGCTTTTTTTTTTTTTTTTTTTTTTTTCCCCAACAGAAAATGCTGCAGATGTAGCAACCCAACTTGTAGATATAACAAACCATGAGCTGACCACGGAGGAAGTAACAAAAATTGTCACAAAGCTAAACCAGATCATTAGTGTGGCAACAATTAATGTCTCACTGGCTTCAACAGTTGTGTCAGTTTTTTCCAAGGTCTTAACTAACTCTGATACAGCTTTAGCAGCCTCTTCACCTTTGTAAGTAGAAGCTTCAAGATATACTTTTTCTTTTTTCTGGTATGACATACTGTAAGTAAACAAGACATCTAAGTCATATTTAATTTTGTAGGGCACTGAAAACTGTGGATGATCTGGCGCTGAAAATCCTTTTCACTGGCCCATCACTGAGCATTACCTCAAAGAATCTAGCCTTAGGAATTGCTGTAGTAAACTCTAGCACTTTCAATGGAACATCTTTCAGTGCAGCACGTCCAACCAACACTTCAGATCTCCAGGTAAAACCATGTGCTATAACGCTGCTTGTAAAAATGTAATAATGCATATATTTTATTGTTAATTTTGGACTGGTGCACAACATTGTTTGGTGTGTGTGACATTAGCCAAAAGGTAAATAAGCACAATAGAGAACATGCATGCACTGATTGTGCTAGATAGGATAAACAATTCTGAACAGGTTTGCGATTGTTTCATAATACCTGTTTTTTTTTTTTTTTTTTTTTTTTATGGGTTTTTCATCAGGTCAGTTTTGAATCGGATCAGGGGGATCCATTGGCTACACTGGTTCTGCCTGCAACTTTGTTGAACAATTTAAGTGAAGCAGAAATAGATAGTGTTTCACGGATACAATTTACATTCTTTAGCAAAACAGGATTGTTCCAGGTAAGCTTATTATGTTGTAAATTTTACTGGGGGGGGGGGGGGGGGGGGGTAATATACTAATACAGTACATTATGTCATTATAGTAACTCTGGTTTAATAAAGAAATAATGATAAATCCAGGAGTTTGCATGTTCTCCCCCTGTCTGCGTGGGTTTTTTCTGGGTACTCCGGTTTCCTCCCACAGTCCAAAGACATGCTGTTCAGGTTGATTGGTCATTCTAAATTGCCCTCTGTGTGTGTGATGTCCTGCGATGGACTGGCGTCCCGTCCAGGGTGTAGTCCTGCCTTGCGCCCTGTGTCTGCCAGGTTAGGTTCCGGCTCACCGTGATCCTGTAAAGGGTTAAGCAGTTAATGATAATGGATGGATGGGTGATAAATCCAGAAAACAATTTTTTTGGCATTTAATTTGGCCCTTTGCTCACTTCTTTAAGAAATGTATCAAACATTTAACGCAATGTGATTTTCAACACTAAGATGGGAGCATAAAATCTCTTTATGAGACATTATTTCATCATTTTAATGTTTTTATTTTATTATTAATTATTACAGGATCAGATAAAGAATGGACTTTATTTAAGCAGTTATGTGGTGGCTAGCAGTGTTGGAAATGCTTCAATAAGCAACCTTCAGGATCCTGTCAAGATACAAATCCAACATACACACTACCAGGTACATACATTAATACATGATTTACAATGTATGATGATGCATATCATTCTCAGTAATTGACATAGATATTTCTTTGATATGTCTGCCTGGTGCTTTTCATTTAAACACAGTGGTACTCGACTATCATGAAGAAAATGAATTAAACATGCATAACATACAGTAGGTGGTGGAAATGGGGAAAAAATCACTACTGAAACTCACCATAAACATGGCCAATTTGAATGGTAAATCCTGATACTAAGTCTTTCCTTAAATAAAATATGAACACGAATATGGAGTTTTACTGTGGTTTGATTTTTTCCCACAAGACATTACCACAAGTACAAAAAAACTAAAACATGGAGATTTTCACCAAAAAAATGCATTTTATTAAATTTTCGAAAAACGGAAAAATGAAAACCATATTTTCAGTTTTCCAATTTCTGAAAACCATCAAATGTTTTAATTGAAAAGCGTTACACATGGACTGTTCTGAAAAAGATTGAGTTTTTCATGATACAAGTTCAACATTACTCATCTGGTAACTTGTAGGGATGGAAAGGCTGAAATGTAATACATTACACTGAGTTTAAAGTAAACTAAGTTAAAATGGTTAGCAAATGTCAATAAAGGTGAATACTCACACAGAACAGTAAAAAAAAGTGGCAAAATTAAGTTCTAAGCAACTAGCAGAGCAATATCCCAAACAATTTCATGAAAGCGGAAGTAGCAGCTTTCAGGAGAAACAAACTTCAAATTAAGCAAAGCCTTTTGTACAGAAAATATCTGTTATATTTTATATAAACCTAAAGGGGGGAAGGTTTGCAATTCTGCAGAATCGATTCTGGCATCAAATCTTTGGAACTGCCCATCCCTAGTACCTTGCCTGAGGCTGCAGACCGTGCAGCACCCCTGATCAGCCACGGACAGCACGTACCGCTGTTTCCACACCAGACAACCAATGGGAAGGCTCCCTGTATCTGCTCGCAGGAATCACAGGCTTTTCTATTGGCTGAATGCTCAGGATTTGAGAGGACCAGTAAACTAAGTATCTGCAGCGCCCGATCAGGGGGAAAAAAAGGAGAGAAACATCTAGGGCAAGGATAATATAAAAATGATAAATATATTATATATAGGGCTTCTGACTTTTGGTTTTAACCGATAAAACACCCCTGATGCAAAAAAATGAAATCAGTGGATAGCCAATAAACACGGGAAAACACCAAAAAATTGTGGAAATGGTTAATCAATTCACGTTGACATCACCCTTTTCCCATTAAAATATAAAACCTACTACAAAAATTATAATAAATACATTTCCCAGTGCTGCTGTGCAATGTCCCTCCTTCCTGACTTGCATCTATTATTGATTTGTTCTGAATACTTTAAACCCGCCCCAACTACTGAGTGACAGCACATTCCTACATTTCTATTGGAGAGTCCTCTTGCGAGATTTAAAACTTGATTACAATCAAGATGGAGGCTTGTTAGCAGGATTTAAAGCTGTTTTACAGTTAAGATACAGAGGATTTTAAATGGAATTGTGTCAATGTACAAAAATGCTTACACACGAAAACCTCAGAAGAATATACCTGGGACCATAGGGATTTCATTGTGGAAGACAACAAAGGAAAGAAGGTACAACTTAAGTGTGCAAGTACTGTCGAGATACTACTATACATATTTTGACAGAAAAAAAATGCTCAAGCATTTTGGAAAGTAACCCGAAAACAGTAATTTCATATAGTACAAAAACGAAAACCCCTTAAAAAAAAAAAAAAAAAAAAAAAAAAGCACCGAAAAATACAATTAAAAACCTGAAATAAAAACAGAAGCCCTAATTATATAATCCTTGATCTAGGGTAGGGGTGTGAAACTCCAGTCCTCGAGGGCTGCAAGTTCTTCAGGTTTTGATTACAACCTAAGCTCTCAATTAACATAAGTGATCTAATTATTTGTTGAATTTGACATATTTAATATTTTTCAAGGTCTTTTACAGTTGACGGTTTTAAAAATGCACTTGATTCAAGGTACATGACCTATGAAGCATATTGAGGCCTGAAGAGAAAAGTGTGTCCAGTTAATCAAATAATTAGACCAATTAAGTTATTGAGCGCTCGGGTGGAACGAAAGCCAGAGGACACTGCAGCTCTCTAGGAATTGAGTTTGATACCCCTGATCTAAGGGAACCTACCCACATTCCCACCGGCAGTTCAGCCCCATTTCCAGCACAGCATACAGTACACCATTGATTAGTTCAGTGGTCTTGTCTTCCCATACAAAACTGTTTCCTTGCAGTTATTGTAGGTTTTTTTCAAGGTAACAATGGGATGTATTCATAAAAGGATGTTTACCAGGCGTTAAACCTTTTGACGTTATATGCATCTGGCTAAAAGGAATTTCAACAAAACTTCAACCAATATTCAAAAAATGATTTAAACACGGTTTTATCTGAACACATCTAAATGTGAGATAGGCACTGTTTAGTTATGTTCTTGAATATACACATGGATATGGTTGGCGCCAAATGTAATAAATTGCAGCTACACACTGGTGCATTAGCCGATGGTGTAAAGGGTATCGCCCATCCAGTTCAGTTTGATTGACACTGTTGAAATGCAAGAGTGTTAATGTAAAAGCAATGTTGATTGGAAATGCAATAAATAATGTGGGAATGGAAAAGGCTATGCTATGCCAATTAGCACATTTCACATTTTAAGGACCCTTTGGTTTTTTGTTTAACTTAGTCATTTGTCAGCAGCAAAATACCCATTATCTTTATACTTCAATTTAAAATATGAAATTAATTGAAAATATATCATTTTTATGTACAGTAGAACCTCAAAGTTGCCTACCCAGTTACAAACTGAATGGACAACCAAACACCCTGCCTAAACCAATAACAACCCTCCTGGCTACTGTTTTACCAGTTAAACAGCTTTCTTGGCTTATTTGTGTTTTCTTCCTTAAATTAAAGACATTGTATTAATAAACATACAGTATATAACTAATTAATAAAACAAGAGTTTGCAAATGCACTGGACTGTAAGTCAACTGATTGCCTAAAAGAGTGCCACTCTGTACTGTTTAAAAAAAGAAATAAAAAAGTATTCCTGTTTAACTGAAAACGCCCAAAAGGACACAATTGCAGGTATAGCTGATAGACTTTTTTTTCTTCAGTCAAGTCTCAATATTCTGTTGTTTTTCAGACCAAGCCAAACCCTGTATGTGTTTTCTGGGATTTTACTTTACAAAGTAAGTATAATTTGTGTACAACATGTAGGTGGTCTTTGTGAATGTGAAATCAATATCATTGGAAATGTTTTGTGAGAAAGCAAATCCTAAGATCGATTTGGAAATTATCTGTGACAAGTTGTGTGTTCATATTATTTTCATTGTACACTATCTCCATAATTTAATTGTCAGACAGATAAATGTGTTTTAAGCTGTTCTTGTCATTCTTGTTAAATATCTGAACTTTTTTTTTTAAATACTGTGCACTATTGGTCAGAAACCCACAATTTAATGGAACAGATGTTAGCGATACATCTTTTAGTATTGTAATGTTTTAAATACTTAAATAGAGAGAAAAAGAGTTTAATAGCACAGTAGATGTACCTGGAAACATACAGAAGGCCGCAGCTCAATACAGGAATTACTGGAATTCCTGACTGTGGTGTTATTTAAGCAGTCCACAATATGCTTTATTTATTTTGTGAGCTGACATTGGATAAAATGTATATAATATAACTGCCATTGTTATTTGGTATGGATTTTGTATAAATAAAGTTTTCTGTTACTTCAGACCTGATTACAATACAATGAAGAATTCAAATGAATCAGACATTGCAAATTAAATATGTGTAAATTTATAGTAGCAATTACTGTGCTTGTTTTTTCTGACTTCTGTTATAGGACTAGCAAGTACAGATGAACCTGTTTTAGATCACCTTGCTTAATATCATACCCCGTTTATTATCACGATTTTTCAAAAAACACTCGCCATGCACCATAGGTTCTTTGATGAATTAGCTCTCAATATTATCTCACAAACCCGCTTATTTTCAAGTTTGTGCAGCCTGTCAAATGCTGCGTGGCTGTGCTTTAATTTCCAACGACCAATAGTCATCTTGGCTGATAAACTGACATTTTGTGCAGCCTGTCAAATGCTGCGTGATCTGTCTTAACGGGATACAGTTCAACTACAAAACACCAAAGTCACCAAGTATTTCTTGTTAAACAGTCTTATACAAATGCACACAAAAAATCACCAAGTGCAACGCCTTATTCATAAATTGATAGCTCTCATCCGTCGACAATTCATGCCTTTCTTAGATAATGACACAAACACTTTCATTCCAGTTAATGATACAAAACGTATTTGTCCTGTAGTAAACTATGTGCATTTGTTTAAATGTAAAGAACGACTAAATGTACAGTATTAAAACACTGCTCTGTAATTCACAGTTAGTTTTCTTTCTTTTTTCTCGCACTCATAATGTGCTGTCATAGGCAAACCTGAAACTCGGTTTATATCACGACCTGCTTTATATCACAAATTATGCCTACATGGCATAGGTCCTTGGCTACATGGCACGGGTTCATCTGTGTGTGTTTAAAGTGAGTTTCTGTATAAATGCCTGCTGCTATTAATCTGACAAGCTTTTGAAATACAACTCTTTTTTTTTTTTTTTTTTTTTTTTCTTTTCTTTTGGTCCTCAAGATGACAGTGGTGGGTGGAATGCAGATGGTTGCACTGTGAGCTCTGAATCAACCAGAAACACAACAGTGTGCTTATGCAATCACCTCACTCACTTTGGGGTGTTAATGGTAAGAGCAAACAATGAAGATATGCATAGGCATATGAATTTGATGCTTTGATGAAGGGGAATGTGGATTGGAATCTACTGTAAACCACCATTGTTTTTACCATGCTTGCATTTTCTTTATGTTGCTATTAACGTTTAAGAGGTTATGTGTAAAAGTAAAATAACTCTAGTCCAATTTCAAAGGATAAACATGTTTTTAGCAATATCTTTAGTGGTAATGGGAGCTTGTATGCGTTTGTCAACCCACTGCTGCATCTAGTACTGTTGATACCTCATAGATCATTTAACCTGGTAAATTCCAATTTAAAGTGTTGTGAAAACTCTGCAGGCAACACCTACAGTTACTTTGACCTGGGACCTAAGATGGGCACCATTGGGGTCATGTGACTTGTTGTTTTCCAGATTATAAGGACCTAACATCTCGAAACTGCCATAATGCACAGGTGTATTTTGTGACTGTCTAGGCCAGTGTTTCCCAACCCTGTTCTTCGCGGCACACCGAGTCTGCTGGTTTTCATTCCAACGCAGCGCTCAATTGCTTAAAGGAACCCTTCATTGAACTAATTAAGTGATTAACTGGGCATTTTCCAGTTATTTTCAAGCTCTTCTTTTTGTTGATATGGTTCAATGAAGCAACTGAGCGCTGCATTGGAACGAAAACCAGCAGACACGGTGTGCCGCCAGGAACAGGGTTGGGAAACACTGACCTAGGCTAAGTTCATGAGTGTCGTACAAGAAAAAAAGAAGCCTTTTTACAGACAGGTTTTTTTTTTTTTTTTTTTTTTTTAAGCAAAGCTTTGTATCAGAAACCACTCGAGGCAGTGGCTTCATTTTAATATATTGCTGTCCATGAAATTGACCACTGACCTACTGGGGCTGCCATGCAGTTGTAAACTGTTTAAAGTACACTTTGAGTTATTGCCCTAATGTTGGATTCACAGCTACATTCTTAGATTTTCTTGCTTAAGTTCCATTACCGATGTTGACCAGTAAAAATTAACCCTTTCAATGTCACATTGTCAATGATAGACCACCTGCAATGTCTAGTTAGTACAAAGCTGTGTTCTTAGTAACATTTTATTAGAGGTGGTGTCCAATGAACATGAACAATCTTGCTGTCAAATTGTTTTTTTTTTTTTTTAATCTGGCTGTATCAGTAATGCAGTCTTTTTCAAAACCATTTAATCTGATATGACGTGCCCTTTTGATTATGCCATCAGGGGTGTTTTTGTTCACAAAATTGTATTTTGTATGTACTAGTTTACATGTAGTTCTAATAACTGGGTGCACAACATTATGAAGCTGCACAGTAATATTAATTTTTGTTCGGCCTCTGAGTTAGCAAGTATTTAATTAGCATATTACTATTAAGGAATTGATATAAGAAGTCACCTTTTCAACCTTTACTTCATTTTTAAGGACATTTCAGGAACTGCAACCCAGATTGATGCTAAGAACACAAAGATTCTGACCATCATCACATACATTGGATGTGGCGTCTCTGCCATATTTTCTGCAGCCACACTTCTTACCTACATAGCTTTCGAGTAAGTGTTTCTCACATATGTAAGTTCTGCAGTCCAACATAATTTGCTTTGGTTGACCCATGTACTGTTATTAAAGATCTATTTAGCTAAAACAACTAGATTTTGTTGAATGCCCATGTTAGTCAAGATCAAATTGTATATTTACAGCAGAATTCTGACCATTGTCAGTTCTGCTGCTGTCAATGTTATGAAAACTGTCTAAAATAAGTATCTTGTTTGATTTTTTAGAAAATTACGCCGAGACTACCCTTCCAAAATCCTAATGAATCTAAGCACTGCCCTACTCTTCCTCAACATGGTTTTCCTGCTAGATGGCTGGCTGGCCACATTTGAAATTGACGGTCTCTGCATTGCAGTTGCAGTCTTTCTCCATTTCTTCCTCTTAACTTCTTTTACCTGGATGGGTCTGGAGGCTGTTCATATGTACATTGCACTAGTTAAAGTTTTCAACACTTACATTAGGAAGTACATCCTCAAATTCTGCATTGTTGGATGGGGTAAGTTTATATATATATATATATATATATATATATATATATATATATATATATATATATATATATATATATATATATATATATAGCTACATTTGTAGTGCATAATCTGGAAAATATCAGCTATTGTATGTCCACATCCAGTAATGGTTCTGCTAAAACTAAATACTAGTTTACTTTGTTTTGTATGTGTTACATTTGCTAATACCTTGACTTGTTGTTATCTGTCAGTCATTAGGTAGTTCAATTAATTTTTAATCAGGTCAAGTACTGTCCACTTCTGAAAGGGCTAATCCTTGAGTGTCACTTGAAAAAGCAGCAGTTGTTGTGGTAGCACAATAAGATTGTTACAAGGATGTGTTTTTTCTATAAAAGGTTGGTTTTCTTTCAGGTCTTCCTGCTGTTACGGTAGCTATTGTTGTTGCAATTGACAGAAAATTTTATGGCAAACAATATTATGGAAAAGGGGAAAATGGAGAAGGATCCTCTGAATTGTAAGTCACGTGATGCAGGTGTAAAGCCATTTTGTTTAAAATGTGTTGAAAATATAACATTGATTTCATAACCTTAACCTAAATGGGGACCATGAACACAAAGGAAAAGTTTTGTGAAAACAATGCGTGCGGACCTGTCAACTCTCCCTTATTTGCCGGGACTCTCATGTTTTTTGGACACTTCTCCCCGACAACTCCTGTATTTTGCTCAAAACTCTTCTGTTAAACTCTGTTAGTTCAGCAAACCTTTAATTTCTGCAAAAGTCATGTATGGGCTGTGGTAATGTAGCTGGGTTTAGGACCCAGGGGAGCCCTTTGGGAGGTGTATTCAGTATGCAAGGCAAGCTCACATACTTGACCATCTACGATGGCTCTTTGATCACAAGGTCAATGTGCAGTGCCAAACTAAGCCTTTAGATTTGTTGTGTGATGAAAGTAACTACACCATCTGTGTATGCTTTGCTGTCGTGCAAAATCAACTACTGTACAGTGGACCTGTTCACAAAGTGTTGGCTGCTGCCATATCAGCCACCTACAGCTGCAGTACTATAAGAACCATAGGGGCCAAGAAAGAATTTAGTTGTTTTTCTGTTTATATATTTTTCCTTTTTAAAAGCAATTGGGAGCACCATATCCCAGTCTATCATTCTACCAAGTAATAAAGTTGAATAGTTGTATGCCTTTGTCTTTTGTAGTTATTCATTTCAATTTAGCCACTAACATTTACAAAAGCGCCCTTATTTTGAAAACTCAATGTTGACAGGTATGTGCATGTGTATTCCAAAAAAATACACCATATGCTTTTGTTTTTTTGTAATGGTAAACCAACTGGCAAACCTACAGAAAGTGTAATTTACCCTGTGTTTTCAACATTTATCTTTTTCAGCTGCTGGGTTAAGAACCAAGTTGTTTTCTACATAACCTGTGCAGGTTACTTTGGAATCGTTTTCCTCTTGAATGTCGCCATGTTTATTGTGGTGATGGTTCAGATTTGTGGGAGGAATGGAAAGAGAAGTAACCGCACTTTGAGGGAAGAGATTCTCCGTAACCTACGCAGTGTCATCAGTTTGACCTTCCTACTGGGCATGACCTGGGGCTTTGCCTTTTTTGCATGGGGCCCTGTGAACCTCACCTTTATGTACCTCTTTGCAATTTTCAACTCATTGCAAGGTATGTTAGCACCCTGGGCCAAAACCAGGAATGCTAACCCCTAGACCATATGGCACAAACCAAGAACTAACTGAGATTGGCTAAAATATGTCTGTGAATATGCAAGGACTATAATGTATATGAAAATGTTATGAATATAACGTATCCCCCACAACAAACATTTGGAATACAGTAGATTTACATACTGAGAGAAAGAAACACCTACAGAATCATTGCATTCAAACAAGATTCTACAGTGTTTAGCCAAATGACTGCATGCCGGACAAAGTCTGAACCCAGGACTGATGACTTGCTTTGGCACATATTACATGCACAATTAACAAGAGGATTATGTTTTAATTTATGTGTCAGGGTTACTTCTGCACCATGTACAATAGTTCTGGGTCTGTACACATTGTTACTATACACTTCTTTCTGCTCACATGGAGACACTTTATAAGGGATGCCATTCATCTAGAATACAGTAGGGGACCACAACTTACTGTTTTTCATATCAGCAGGCACCTAACTTGTAGTTTGTTTATCATCATTAGTGGGCAAACTCAATACAACTGAATCTGAATCAGCTGATGAACCATGAGCCTTAGCTACTGAGATTCTCCATACAAAAGGATTCAATGTTTTACTGACCAGCCTAGCTGATTCAGCGTTATTTGCGACTCTCTCTCTCTCTCTCTCTCTCTCTCTCTCTCTCTCTCTCTCTCTCTCTATCTCTATATATATATATATATATATATATATATATATATATATATATATATATATATATATATATATTTTTTTTGGTAGGTGAATTTTATAAAAGCCATCCACTTAAAATATTTTGGTGGGTATTGAATTTTATAAGTCAGTTTACAATTTGATATTTTACGCTTCTTGTAAGTTTCCCCACCTTTGTGGATTTTATGTGTGAAGTAAAAAACACACCAATTAAAAATATAGAAGGACCATATGGCCTCTTTGGTAGCATAACTGATGTTAGCTGAGGCTTTTCCAAATAGCAATTTAATTCTGAGTGATTCTCAGAAAAGGACAATGAAGGATTTGGCTTTGAGAACTTAAAATAACTTCCATATTTCTTTTTACTTGACTGCAGGTTTATTTATATTTATATTTCATTGTGCTTTGAAAGAAAATGTTCAGAAGCAGTGGAGAAGATACCTTTGTTTTGGCAGATTCCGTCTGGCAGACAATTCAGGTAAAATTATTACAAATATGCAAGACTAAATTTGGCAAACCATTTTTTCCATATAGTTTCCCATTGCATTCTTACCTTAATTATGTGACACTGTTCGTATAACTAAACAGTTGCATAGTTAGTATATAGTTCTTAAAAAACAGAACAATGCATTAAAAATAAAATTGTGCAATTATATTCTCTGGTATTCTCTTTTTTTTCCATTATAGATTGGAGTAAGACAGCCACCAACAATACAAAGAAAGCCAGCTCTGATAACCTAGGAAAATCCTTATCCTCTAGCTCCACTGGATCCAGCTCCACCAACTGGAAATCCAAATCCAAAACCATTCTAAATCCATTTGCAAAACGAAACAGTAACACAGGTAAAACATACTGTAGAGCCAGAATGATGTCAGAAACTACTTGTCCACATGTCACTCATTCAAAATGTCCTCACTGCATGCTTTGCCTTTATTTGACTTTTTCACTAGAGGGATGGCATTAGTTTGGGACATGTGGTCCATTTGACTTTTTTTGTAATAATACTTTTTGCTTGTACCCTGTTTTTTATTTCATGGTGCTTCATTGATAGTACCAGTCCCAACAATGTTCAACCCCTTCACTAGTTTGGTCTATTTTTATTTCCAGTATTTTAGAAGCAGATTAGAGCTAGGCTAACATGCTAGCATTAACTAATCTACTTGGCTAGATATCAATTTGGGCTGGATAATCTTAGAATTAACCAATTTCTTCCTTTTAATGGATATGAAAGTCCAAAATGTAGGTTTCCATGGCACTGTAATGGAATTTTAAAGAACAGTTATGTTGCTGCTTGTACTTGAATTGATTCTTTCTGTCATTTAGCAGTGTCCGCATAATGCAGGAGACGTTTTCAATATAGTCAGTGCCTTGAGAATATTTTTGTTTTGGGTTTGTGTCTGTAGTTTTGATCGTAGTTCTACATAAGTGTCTCCTGTAAATGCATTAGTCTTTATTGATCTCTTAAATGACCACTAAACAGATTAACTCAAGGAATAGTCTTTACCTGATTCAGTTATGTATATTTGTGGTATAGGTTATATCATATAAGTGCTACCAATAATCAGAAGTGGAATCTTTTGAACGTAAATCAAATAGCCCATTTGCTCCATGCTTGTTTACGTCATACGGTTACCATTTTCCAAGGAAGAAGGTATACTCTCTGCTCCTACTCTAAGTAACATTTTGACCTTTCAAGAGAAATAGTTTTAATGTTATAATTGTTAGAACATGGATAACTGTTGGTTCTGGGGAAAAAAAAACAAAAAAAAACATTTAAGTGAAAAAATATGTATTCTCTTGTGTTGCATTTTACAGTATTGGTAATGTGCACAGTTTGTATCCAAACGACACCAGAGAGCAGCAACTAAATGGCCGGTCTGTGTATGTTATATATGAAAATCAGTTCCTGAAGTTTTTGTTGCACTGCTGATTTATTGATTTATGATTGCTAAGTTTGATGGGTCTGAATGTTACGTCCACTCATACTGTCTCAAATAAGTGACGCTTTAATGAAATGTGCTTTCTGCTTGCTTTATTGATATGAATATGGAGCTGATAGGGGCCAGTGCTGCACAGTGACTTTTTAGCTTGCATAGCTTATTTGTTTTATTTGTAATTGCATATGAACTGCAAGTTAAAAGGCAGTTATCTACTAAATAATGATATTTTAAAAAATAATATATACATGGATTAAATGATACTAATTTAATCCAGTATGAGTTACCTTGACTAGCATGGCTGGAATCTAATCTTTGCACTTTATTATTAATAGTGTGCTGATTGAAGGGACCAGGTCTCAAGCACTTCCTAATAATGTTAAATAGATTTACAATAATTGGAAATGTGCAGGAGAGTATACACATTACTATTACAGACTAATGAACATTTCTTCAGTATTTTGCAAAAAAAGAAAATTAATCCACCATTGTAATGAAGCCCGATTCCTTTTTATTGGATATCAGTGTCTAACATTAGTATTCCACATTCCCTTCTACCCCCCACTGAAAACTTGTGCAGTTGAGTATTTGGGGCACAATGATTTCAGGGAGGTGCTTAAAGTAAAACAGCAATATATTGCTTTGAGTTTGTTTTCCTTTTGTTTTGTCACTATATTTTTAAAGGGGTGACCATAGTGATAGGACATCTATTTTTATACATCAGCAGAAATTCAGTTTAAAACACAATGAGGGACATATGTCAAGATTGTGGCACAAATTTTACCCCACCCTGAATGTATTTACTGGCCCAAAATTAATGAGGCACGGCATAAGCTGTCACATTTAAATACGTAAATGCACTGGACTGGTGTTCTGAAACACTAAAAATGGGTTACGGTAGTACAGGCTAACAGACTAATCTGAAAAATAGCGTCTCCCCTCCAAATGGGCTACCTCAATTGAACAATAGGCAGATCATTTGGAGAGGTAATGACCCGTGTTGACGAAGTGTCTTGACTTTATATTATGTTATTATTATGCGACGGATAAAATCAAATATACATAATGAAAAGGATATGTGGCAAAATGGTGAATACATGCAGGTGAGTGCAGTGCAGAGCGGATTAATTACACAGACGAATGATTTACAGGTGCAAGGGTGTTTATTAATGATTATAATGTCCAGAGCCTTATGGCAAAACCTGCAAACAATAACGATGGAAGTGGTACAGCGGCGTGTATCACTCCTGTTTGTAATCCCACGGGTTTGACCCGCAACCAAAAAGTCACGTCTTTCCTCACCCACACAAAACACAAACACAGACACAGTTCCTACAGTGTGTGAATTAAGTGGTCGTGGTGCAAAGACAGTTCCAAAGTGAAAAGTGAGTGGTGGTGTCCGGGTTAATGCTGGCCTGCGGCTACAGCTCTGGATCGTGTGACTATTCTTTAAAGACAAACAACACAAAACAAACACTGTTACAAGACAGACGAACACTCGGAACACTCACGATTATTCACAAATTACAGGCTCCTTCTAGGTTGTTGCTAACCATGTACAAAGGAACAGATCACTGATGCTACGCCTCCTATTTATACCCTCGCCCATGACCCCTAGGTTAATGAGCGCATCCGCTCCTCCAATCCTCGGATGCCATCCCGTCTACCGTCCGGGTCAGTGAGCTTGGGTGCTGTAACTCCGCCCCCTTCCTAAATGGCCGACTTCCACCTACCCTACGGAATAAATTGTTTTGCCATTTGCTTAAGGCTTCTTTGTTCCTTCTTTCTAGTCCCCTCACAGGTCAGGAAGGAGATCTAACACCAAGCGTCATTAGATCTCTGTCACATGATACAATTAACTTTATTATACGACCAATGAAAAAAATTGTATTTAATGAAATAGCCGGTATCAAGCTATAATTTCATCCTCTGGAAGATGAAAAAGGGTAATGCAGACCCTAAAAACTTTCCCTTCTTAGTATTCTTCTTCTGTTCATGGGTTATTTATAAGAATGCCCCTGAACGTTCACAATATCATTAATTTCACAGAAATCGTGTATTTCACTGCCTACTGTGAAAAATATGCTTTTTATTTTCCTTACAGTATTTTACACTACTCTTCACCTTCCCTGTTGATTTCATCTTTTATCAAGTAGAAGCAGCGCTACAGTAGCTGTACACTGTCCGGCTCAATGCCATGCATTTGGTTACTACGGCAACAGGGTCACACAAATACCGGCTTCATGACTGGTGAATTCCTCATACTGTACAATGACATTTCTCCATTCTACTAGAAATGTACAGTGTGTATAAAGAAACAAGTTTTGTTTTTGTCTTGTTTACAGTTACATCCATATATTGGTCATATATGGGCACCCTGTCGGGCTTTATTGCATACGTAACATACAGTATAGTATTAATATAATATATATGAATTTGTTTAATTAAACCTTCCAGAAATCTTGATTTTTTTTTTTTTTTTATTTGTAGAAACCTGACGGAAAATAATAAGTGTCTAACTCTTGGTCATGATATTATCATTTATGTTTTCTAGACAAATTAAGATATTTTAAATGTTATATTTAGGTTTTCTATAGATGCCACTATTTCTTGCTCCCATCAGATCAAAGAGCTAGCTTCACTTACTGTTTAAAACATGATACAGTGTTTCATAATTTTAAAACACCATATGGTGTCCAGCCAAGGTATTATTTGACTCATGAATTTAAAAAGAGTTTCCACGGTAACAGACTGGTAACCCATGGTGCACTGCAGTATCAATGGTACCAGGGAAGTTTCCATGGAACTCCCTGTATGAAACAAGTTTGACCCCCCACTAACTATTGTACATGAACTCAGGAACCGGAGAGTTGGCCAGCAAACCAAGGGAGGGGATTTCTACCATTTATTTTTGAGATACTTTCATTTTATGCTGTGGTTTCCTCTTCTGAGTTAAGTTTCAGGTCATAAAACCCACTGAATAGTTTAAAAATGAATGATACTTCTGGACCCAGGTAGCAGTGTAAATAAGACGTGATAGAAACAAAATGACAAAATAATTACAAAATGACGGTTTTCATAGTCACAGGGCTCAAGCCTTTTCAAATTCACTTTAGTTTTCATCCACTGATCGGTGACCTTTTATCTACTTTAGGCACATAAAAATAAAAGGCAAAAGTTTATTAACATGTAATTAAACCAGAAAATAAAATGTTTTATGCGACCGTGTAGTGTGTGTTGTGTGTTCATAATGAATTTAATAATTTAACATTTTCTCAGATAATTCTAGGGTTATTAACTTTAACTGTGCATTTTTAAATATTGTTTCATAGATTTTTTTTTTTTTTTTTAGGTCTGTCATGTCCAAGTTAGGTGAAACGATTTGTATTTTTGTTTTTTAAACTCTTAGTAGTTTGATTGTGTTCTGTATAAATGAATGCCAGCTGTAACCCAGCTGCACAAAAATACACTGGGACACAGACCTTGGAAAAGCACCACTGGGTTTAAAGCAAGAGCACAGGGATGAATCTTAATGCACAGTGTATGTTTTTCAGATCTGTAGTCTGTATAATAAGAGATTTATGTTTAGCAAAATCTCTTTAATACTGATGTTCAGAGATCCTGATTTTATTCTAGGTTAATATCTTGTTTGGTTCCAGTAGAAACATGCTCACAATCTCAGAATTATTTTTTGTTTTGTTTTTGTTTTTTTTTTATTGGCAGGTAACATTTATGGCGATCAGACCAGCATGAAGTCTGGTCAGTCAGAAGGAGACCAGACGTCCATCATTCCTGTGCATCAGGTCATTGACAAGGTTAAAGGATACTGCTCTGTGAGATCTGATAACTTCTACAAGAACATAATCATGTCAGACAGCTTCAGCCACAGCACCAAGTTCTAGTAACTCTCTTTTGAGATTTAACTTAGCAGCTTAATGTAACAAAAATAAATGTAAATGAAAAGAAAGGGAAACTAATCATACACTTACTAAATACTGTGTAAGTAGCATGAATATACAGTAGCAGAGGTATTGTTCCATTTCTCAGCAGGTGTATTTCCTAATTGCTTCCTGTACCTAACAAGGTATGATGTGTGAAATGTTTCCTCTAACTGCTGCCTTCCTATCTGCCCTGGTTACCGTTCCCTGAGGAACCTGGAGCTCAGTACTCTCTAAAGTGTAAGGGGGGGGGGAGAAAAGTAAATATCTGGAAAATGGTTCAGACTGACTCAAAACTACAAAAACTGTGATAAACATGGACATGCTGTTATTGCACTACTCTTTTTTTAAAGGATGCAGCTTCAATTTCAGTTATGTGCCTTCAGCTGTTTTTGTTTGTGAACTTTATGTATCGGGGAAACATTATATTTTATCTGATTGCTAAAGAGGAATTTTGTTTTTCCTGAAAGGATTGTTACAATGTAATTTGTTTTTGTGATTCACCCTTTTTCATTTATTTAATCTGTTGTTCTCCTGTGAACGTTATGATTTACAAAGTCCTTCCTACGTTAAGGAACATACCCCCTGTGACAATTTAAGGTGGGGCAAATTGTGTAAATTGCAACCATTTTCTGGCACTGTTGTTTGGTTCTGATTTGTTGGAAATACAACCTGGTTTTAAATGGCTGTATTTACTTGTTAGATAATAAGGAATAGCAAAATTTAACAGCAATAGCATTGTATTGTCTAAAAAACACTTGTATCTCAGTAAGCATTACATCAGTTTTTTTTTTTTTTTTTTTTGTTTTTTTTTATTCAGACATGTGCCAGATTATGCTTCCATTATATCACATGAATTTGTGTTTTAGAAATGTCTGATGCACACTTAGGTAATATGCATTTACATAAAAAAATCTTCTGGAAGCATTGTGCAAACCTATGCCCAAGTCAAGCCTAGGACCACATTTACAAATATGTTACTAGGATGAGAAGGCCTTTACTAGATGAAGTAAAAAGTTTTGCCCAGGTACACCGTGACACTAGAGTAAATGGATGCCAACTACTTTTATTATTTAAAATGTTGAAGTTAGCTTGTCAGTAACTTGCTTTATATATTAATTTGCTTTGGAAAGATTATGCTTTCCAAACACTTTCAGAATTATTAATTGTTGGGTGTGAGTGGGTAAAAATGTGTAAAATATATTTTATGAAATACCTAGAAATAACCTTCTGCAGGTTAATATCATTTAGCTTCAACTGTACAGAGCATCCTAAGTTAAAGTGGTTTTACTACCATGTAGTAGTGTTTGGAAATATCTGTGCTTAGGTGTTTGCCTGCTTTAATGTAACTATTTGCTATTAAAATAGCTACAGTTGTTCATATTTATTTATTTGTTACGTAAAATGTATGAAATATGTGAAAGCTTTTCTAGTATCTTTTACTTTTGTATTGTTTTGGTATCCATGCTATATTGTAAAATATCTCTTGGGACATTAGGTAAAAAAGAAACTTGTTTTTTATATAACCCTTAGAATACTAGTCATGTTCAGTATAGTCAAACACTGATTTTTTTTCCTGCTTTTATCATCCAGTAACACTCAGTTCAATTAAGAAATACTAAATGAAACTAAAATTCAATGACAAACATTTCTGCAAATAGTCCTTTTCAGTGACACTGTAAAAGACTTCTTGTCAAAATGTTTGTCATCAAATTTTAGTTTCTTTTACTATTTCTTTGTCCTGCTTTTAGTATTAATTTGCAAAAAGATCTAGAGTTTTGGTATTGACTTCATTAGAAACATGCCCAGAATATTCTAGATTAAAATCTGTTTCTTGGCATAACACTATGTAACACAATTTTTGTTCCTGGGTAGTAAGTGTTATTTCCTAATTGCTTATGCCTCAAAAGTATAGAAAATGGCTATTATTCCCCACAAACTTATTTTGTGACCAGGACAGTGATATTTCAAAATATCACTATTTCCAATGGGAAAACGGGCAAATGTGTGTCTACAAAAGATTTAGAAGTGAGTAGTTTTTCAAAATTTACGATTATACTGTATTTACAGTATAATTGTAAATATCGAAAAACTACTCACTTCTAAATCTTTTGTAGTCATTTTTGTATTACTTTAGCATAAATACATGTTAATTTGGATTCATATGTTGTTTTTTTCTGAGTTTATGTGAACAAAAAGACACACATTTGCCCGTTTTCCCATTGGAAATAGTGATATTTTGAAATGTCACTGTCCTGGTCACAAAAGCAAAGTTTGTGGGGAATAATAGCCATTTTCTATACTTTTGAGGCATAAGCAATTAGGAAATAACACTTACTACCCAGGAACAAAAATTGTTACACAGTGTAATCATACATGGAACTGTAGACACTAAGCACAAAGCTTTAGCTCATACATTCTTTAAATAATGCTTTTTATAAATAAAAAAATACATATTAATTAAACTGTTTGTAAAAATAGTCATTATCTGTCTAGAACAGTTTATAAATTAAGCAATTTTTCATTCATAAAAACAGACTTTTTAAAGACATTCTTTAAATAACTTGTACATTAAGCCTTTGTGAATAGGACAGCATGTTCAGGGTTAACAACAAAAACAAGACAACATGTAACATTCTAGAAGGAATGATGTCATTGCCAGTTGTATGGGTTTTATTCTTAGGATGAAATTGTTAAAGTTATTATTTTAAAGAATTAAAATATTTAAGCCAAATCATCCTTTAATTATTATTTTTTTAATTATATATAAAAAATAAGTCTCTGTGGATAGACAATTCTGCTGTGAACTACAGTGAATGTAATGATCAGGCTGAGTGTGTCAAGTTTTAATGAATATCCCTAATTGAAAGAGGCTACCTATTCTAAAAGTTAAAACGTGCACCATGCCAGATTTTACTGTCATTCAATAGTGTAGGATTATATCTGTTTTGTTATATAAATTTTCATATTTTTTTTTGTAATGTTTGATATTTCTAGGAAATACTGTAATCTGATTCTCAATGAGCATATTAAACTATGCTGTGATTTATACACTCATCTGGGCTTTTAGTAAAATTCCTAAAATGTATTGTTAAAGTTTTTTTTTTTTTTTTTTTTTTTTTTTTTTTTTCAATAACCTGGTATTTTACCGGTGTTTTTATTAATACAAAACTATTGATTCAAAATCATGGAAACCCATTTGAATGGAGTGTTTCATTAAGTAAAACCAAATGAATGAGAACATTTTGACACAAAGTAACAAATTCTTAGCAAACAGTGTCTCCAGGGAAAATAAACTGATAATAGCAGATGTTGAATGAAAAGAAAACAAGCCATGAAATTAATATAAAATTCTGAAGCGCAAAACTTTGAAAAATTCCAATTTTGATGTCTGAACAACTTTTGTACAATAAGTATGAGGAAAGGTTATTTGTGCACAATATGCAGTGTTATTCATGCTGATATCATACATGCTAACTGCTATACATTAGGGGTATCTGCAGTATGGTGCTAGCCATTACAGAAGGATATGCTGCAATCCAAGGCTTGTAGTACTTATTTTTCTGTATCTATTTTTTATTTTAAGTCATAGTAATACACTGTTAGGAGCATATAATGCTACCATTGTTAAATGCATTCAGCTATCTAAACATCATATTTTATTTACTTCTACACAGTAGACACACAAGATTGTTTTACTTAATTAAATATGTTTATGTTTTGGTACCTTACATGCTTTTAATCTAGTGCTTGAAAAATTGACACCCAATTAAAAAGCAAAAATAATGTATCATGATATTATGGCCCTGTATAGCAAAAAGACATCGGTACTGCATCTCCAGTAAAGTCCCACCCCTTGTTTGCTGTATTTTTCACATACCTCTTTATAGATGCATACTTTTAAATCATCTCCTGATCACCCATTTTATCACTAAACTCCTCAATAATGCAATCCAAATCCCATTATTTTATTACTATAACATCTCAAAAAGCTCTGCAAACGTCAGTGATATTCTTTGAGCGCTGGATGCAGAAGCAGCTATCTTGTTTTTTATATCTGTGGTGCAGGGGCTATCTGTATTGCTCAGATCCGGCCCTTTTTTTTTTTTTGGTCTCACTCAGCCATTGAAAGATTTTCTTGTTTTTTTTCCGGAGAAAAAATGACTACAGACCTGTGCTTTACGTCTTTTTGATGATGTCGGACCTCGTCCGACAGGACCGCAAAGGGTTGAACCTGTTTTACTTTAAATGAAATTACTTTGTATGTGAAAATAAACTAGACCTGACAGGCGCTGAATAAATGGACTGCAAAGGGTTACTTGTTCAAAGTCAGTTTCAGTATTTAATTTAAAAATCGGAAATTAAACATATTTGATTAATCGCTCATCACTAGTTACTATGGAACACAGATCCATGTATCCAGATCCATCCGTGTTCAAAAATTGCTTTTATTGTTACTTTTGATCTCTCCTTAAGGTCAAATATAAAATTAGCTTATAACTCTTTGAAGAGTGCAGATAGGGTCATGGTGACTAAAGAACATATATAAGAAAGCATATGGGTTCTATCCAACTGCATTGTTTGCCTGTGAACGTGTGGGTTGCAGTGCGCAGGTGTGGGAGTGATGCAGGTGCTCCAGACAACAACAAACACAAAGTTTCAAGTTTTTTTTTTTTTTTTAGTGGTCAGCTTGACTGTTGAAATAATAATGTTGGCTCTAGCCTACTATTGGGTATTTCCAGCTTATAAACCAAAGGGTTGCAGTCCCAAAAATAACACAAAACACAGACACAATACCAATACAGACACGTCTCTGGACAGTGATTGCTCTAGGTGCAGGTAATGTGATTAGAGAGTGGTGCTTGCCTGTTTACAGGTGTAGTGCAGGTTTAGCGCTGGCTTGAAGTGGCTGCTACCGGGTTTCTATTAGCTATCTGGCAAAGACAAATATACACAGTTACACAAAACAAACAAAACACTTCACTCACGATTTACAAAATAATCACTACCTTTCTTGGTCCTAGTCAAAGGGAACCGATTGCTGGGGCCATTTTCCCTAAATACCTCTGTCACGCCCTCTTGCGGTGGTGGGGCCAATCACATCTCCTCAAATCCGTGACTGACACATCGCCTACCGCATTAATGCAATGACTTCTGGTATCGTTTTACTGTTCCCATTATTATTTTTTATATTATATATTTCAAAATTAAAATGTTCCAAAATAAAAAATTGTGATCAAATCTAGAAGAGAAAACTACATTTTGTCAATTCTGCAATTATAGAATAGGGTGGTAGCTCCTTTTTTTAATGATAGAATGTAAGTCACTATTTTACAGTATTTCACAGGGGTGTCCCCCCAATCTCATATGTATTGTAATTGTAAGTGTGCAGGGATAGAAGTGGACATGTTGTGAAAACACATTTCTAACACTCAGAAAGTGAACAGACAATGCTTAAAATACTTTTGATGTCCAATATGTACGTTTTTGCTTTAAAAATGCATTCCTGACAACAAGAAAGAAGGAACATATTTTTATAGCGATTGTTAGGAAGTTATTTTTAGTCCCCTAAAAATGAGGCAGAGTAAAAGCTTATACTTGTGTTTTACTCATTTGGAAATACCACTGCACTCATTACAGATACTCATATATATTTGTTACTCAGCACATCTGTAGTATTTAAAAGCCTAAGACCCCTTATAACATATGCGTATTTACTGAAGAAGTAATACATACATTTTTATGTAGTGTCAATCCTATTTACAGTTTAATGTACCCACATAAAAGCAACATATAGTTATATAACAAGGTCAATAATGTCCCTATTATCTTTCATATATTTATTTGCCACTTGTATGTTTTCTTTTTTAAAATGTTACACTTTGATTTGATATATTATTGACTAACATTTTATTTTTCATTTATCACATTCTAGTAGCTTCTCCATTCAGTTCACTTGTTATGCCTTATTGGGTACCGACTAATTGAATTATTGATAGTTTTACGCACCTGAATATAAATAGCCCACACCTCTTGCAAACTGAATGGCTATCCTGGGGTTTTGTGTCTATCAGTCCTTTGTTGTGGTTGTTTGTGCAGGAGTTGGAACACAAGAGTAACAGAAGGAAGTGAAACAAGTCTGTACACTGACTTTCCTGACGATAAGTATTCGGCTGACATACAAAGAGTATATACAATGAGCCGGTTTGATCGTCGCACAAAGTGTCTAAACTGGTTGGTTTGTCTTGATCACTCCTTGGCCTTGCCCACAGCTGACAGTTCAACCAAATTTCTTTTGTCCTGTCAAGGGTGATTGACTGGCTTCCTCCCTTTCTGCTTTCTTGAGGGAGAAGAAACTCACCCGTCTCCTGTTTCTCATCTCAGTCTTCTAGAATTGCCTGTGCAGAAATCCCAGTTCGTGATTACCTCTAACCAAAAGATGGGAAAAGAAAAAAAATATAAACTTGGAAGTTTCTCAAATGATTTCAAACCGTGCATTTCTAGATTCTAGATGTTGCAAAGGCATGCATCAGTCTCTCTGTGTCTTGTAGTGAAAGGAGTGTCTTATTTTGGAAATAATCTCATATTTGGAGAGCAACTAAAGTGTCTTTTTTTCATCTTAGAAATATTTCCAAAATAAGACATTCTCTTTCACTACAAGACACAGAGAGACTGGTGCATGCCTTTGTAACATCTAGAATTGATTATTGTAATTGTCTATTCTCCGGCATTCCAAGTCAAGTTTTATCCCGTTTGGAACTTGTACAAAATGCTGCTGCCAGGATTTTAACTAAAACAAGAAAGTATGACCACATTACATCAGCATTGGCAGCCTTACACTGGCTTCCAGTTTGGGTTCAGGCTGATTTTAAGCTTCTGCTCATAACCTACAAAGCCTTACATGATCTGGCTCCCTCTTGCCTGAATGATCTAATTCCATATGTTTCTAGGTGGCCTCTCCCATCCCAGGATGCCAGGCTGCTCACTAGTCCCAAAATTTTAAAAACTAGTATTGATGGCAGCGCTTTCAGTTACAGGGCCCCTAAAAATTATGGAAAAATTTGCCCATTTCTGTAACGGAAGCACCAACTGTAGCAGCTTTTAAAACAAGACTGAAGACACATTTTTATTATCTATCTTAAAATGATCGTTTTATTTTATCGTCTATGGATTTATTGTTTCGCTGCTCTTGTTTTTATTTATATGTTTTATCTACTTATTTATGCATTTAATTTCATTGCATTCTTATTATTTTATTGATCTGGTTTGTATTTACATCTGTTTTATCTATTTATTTATGCATTTCTGTATTTTCGTTATTGTATTTTCTGTTTTAGTCATATAAAGCGCTTTGAGGCATTCCTTTTGTGAAAGGCGCTATATTAAATGCCGATTGATTGAGTTCAGTATCCAGCCCTACCCTCATTTGATTACATTTAGGGGGGCCGTAAATCGTAGTTCTAGTCAGACAATTTGTTTAGCTGTTTCTTTTTTGTAATTTATTTAACTTCGACAATCTTGATTTGACTGTTGAATAGGGCGGTGCACTGCATGTTTATTCTGTGTAATTTATTAATAGAACTGACCAATGTATTCTGAAGAGCTGAGTTAATAATATAACCCTAAGTAAGAGGACCACTGTTGGAGCTAGGGTTTTCTAGGTCCGAATGCAAACATAGTAAGCATGATAAATTTCTTTATAAAAGACGGTTTACTGAAGGAGTGATCACAGGTCACCACTGCAATAAGAAATCATAAGCAGTACAGCTACCTGGTAGGTGTTGGATAGGAGTGAAATTCTCAACATAAAAGTGCAGGTACACATGTGCTGGGTGGAGTAGATTATTATTATTTTTTTTTTTTCTTACACATAAACATTAAAAACAAATATAAACAATTTGACTGCCAATAAATAAATACTTCTAAAAGGTAGATATTGGTACACAATATTTTTTTTTTTAATACAAATAAACCTTAAAATACCTGATAAATTATAACCATTTCACCATAAACAAAGAAGCTGAAAATACTGAAAGTGTTGTACTCTCTCCATGTATCACTCAGTCAAGTATTGGAATATGACACTTAAGTTAAACCTTAAATGATAAGCATTAAGAAATATTTCACTAGGTAGTAACTACTGTAGAGAAGGAGTTTTGTTTCAAGATATCCTAGAAAAGGTGTGTAAGACAATTTTTTCTGTACTTTTCTGTACCAGATTTTTAATTCATATCACATAAATTCACTTATGTCTTTTGCCTTATTTCTAAATGTTTCTCATTAAAAAAATAATACAGCAGCTCCTCTCAGATATCTACTGGATCTTAATTCCCAGGCCCTTCTAATAATTTGGGGACAAAAATCAGGTGTTAGATTTCCTTTTTTATCAGTACTGCTTTGACAACAGGTCAAACTTAGTAGGTTAATCAATCATATACATTTATATGAATTGATACAATACCGAAGTTAAAGTACATTACTAACGTATTGAAATTCAGTAAATACAAAAACTACTTTCACTTCCCTGTTCCAATCACATGCTGCACAATTCCCAGATAAATCTAACAAAAGCATAACTATCTGTAATGCCGTTATATCATAATATTGTATTGTAGTGTTCAAGGTATATTTGTATTTGGACTAGTTTAAGATTGAATTCAAAATCATGTAGAACCCACCTCTGTTGAAATAATCAGACTGGGCATGCTTCTAGTGAATATAAAGGAAGAGTTTTATTAGAAATAAAACTAAATAAAGGAAAAATTAAAGGTGCAACAACTAAACTAGAGTAATACAGAAAGGAAGAATGAACTAAACTAAACAGTACAGAAAAGGAAATATAAACGACACCCCACTTCCCAATAGTTAACTAGCAATCAGAAGCAATCTATGGGAGATTCCCTTAAAGGTTACAACTGCATACCTGACAGTTATTTAAGACAAAGGTCTTAACAGGGGTATCGTTAGTACACAAATATGTAATTTAGTTAATATTTGATAATCAAAGCATCGTTAAATCATTATCATATATATATATATGTTTTGGTTCAGAAGGCAATTTTTATTCTTGCGATATAAAGACGCTCTTTGCATCCAGACAACCTCATCAAGTCACCTAAATTTGGATTCTAGCTTTAAGTGCAGAATAATAATTGCCTTCTAAAACTCACATCAATTTGTATAAATCATATGCAACAAATAATTACTATAGTGTTCAACTCAAAGCATGAATTGAACGCAATAATACTTTTCTTAAATTCTACCTAAAACAAAACGTTTACTTTAAGGTCTACTTATTCCCGAGTTCATAAGAGGATAATACAAACACTACATGTTGAATACTTAACAGACTCTTTGCTGCCTCCTTCAGCTGATCTGTGTCTTCAACAAACAGGTACTCATGCTCTCCTGTTGCCAGAGGAAAAGTCCAGATTCTAGTTTGTGTTTCCTTCGCCTTTCGTCTCCACTTCAGGGTAAGAAGGAAAATGTTTTTGCAAAAACAAGAGTCATTAACTATTTAGGTATTCCACTGAAACAGCAACTCCTCCACAAAATGTGCACTCTTCATCCGGGTATATCTCAGATATTCCACCGCAGATTCCGGCATTACCAGCTAATACAAGACTGAATTTATTTCAAATATTCATCCAACTCTTTCTCCGGTGATCAGTCAGGCTAAATTAGAGATGTAATCACAAGAACTTTTAGAATTTTAGACATCTTACGCTGTAGACTCCCACACCAAGGCACACACTAGAGTAGTTATCTTGTATCTGATTCTCTGAAAATGGTTTATCTGTTCAAGCCGGTCGCAAGCTGGGTCTTAAGATTGTCAACGTTCAGAGACTTGTTATGCGCGTCAAGAGCCTTGAGTTTCGTGTTGGGAGCACTGTTTGAATGTCGTGCTTGTCCTTTTGTAAGCCCTGGTGATTGGATAGTTTGTTTATTTTGGGCTGTTCCTGAGCGTAGTGTTTTCCCATTGGCTGTTCTCGTTCCGAACTGTCCCAATGTTCTCAAATGGTCTGCTGTTTCGAACCTGTCGGATGGAGTTATGAGATGGACTGTTTTCTTTCCGAGGTGTCAAAGCCTTCAAAACCATCTGGTTTGTACCCTCTGCAAAACACTGCCGGTGCTACAGGATTTATTCAGTGATGGAGAAGATAAACCACTTATCCAGTATTTCTGTTACTTTCATACACTCACACTATGACCCAATCAGAAACTGTAATATTCCAAAATAATACTAGGTTGTGAAGGCCTCACACAGTAGTTCAAGTTACAGTCTTTTCTTTTGTGTATTTAGGCACAAAAAGTAGACAAGTTGGGCCCGATTCTGACTCGCTCACTTTTGTGATCCTGTATTTATGTATCCCATGCATCACTTGTCATTTGAGAAACTGGCGCGCAAGTTCTGACAAGGTGGTAAATTGGTGCAAGGCAAAACACGTTGTGATATGTATTTCTAATATCTATCACCTACTGGGAGGCGGGGCACACACATAGATTTTTGTCTTTGAATTCATGTGGAGCAATGCTCGTTTACATAAAGAAAATATTTCTTGTTGGTTAACCAAGCACAAAGCAAAATGAATGGTTTAATAATGGCACCAATGCTGCCAAATAACTTCTTGTGATCTTGCTACCAAGAAATGATGTCATCATCCATTGGTTCATTTCGAGAATATTTTAATGGGTTTATTTGCTGTGACGAGACTGTTTTCCATCAGAATGCAAGTGGACTGTGTAAGAGTGGATCGAATGCATGCATGTTGAATGAAAAGCTGATCAAATGTGTCCTGCTACCCATTACCAGCATCAAAATAAGTTCTGGCAGAATTTCACCCGTGGTATTGGGTAATATTTTGCTTAGGTATTTCTGGTCAAGGTACTGCTGAACAGTCACATCACCAGACAGGTGTTATTTCTGTGCATGGGTCTTTCCCATCTACAGTATCTTAAATTAAAAAGATTAGTCTATAACACTAACAGTTTTTTTTTTCCCCCAATAAAGCTGAAGCTTACTTGCAGTCACTGTCATCAGCTGCTGTAACATGTTGCAATGTGAACTAATAACTATTCTGAACCAGTTTTATACAGATTATTTGTTCAAGGTGGTGCACAAAATATGGTAACAAAACTCAAATAAGGATAAAACCACATATCTTACTTTTTGGACCTGCTATCTCAAAACAGCCAAATTCCTCTGTATTTATTCAAAACCAACCTTATCCAGAAAAATAAGAAACAAAATAATTTTTACAGTTGGGCTTGTTATTTTGTACATATGTGATAGCACTATTTATGGCTGCTTGGGAATGCCTTTTAAAGGTTTGGATGATATATTTTTTATTTTACTAAACAAACATGTTTTGAATTAACATAGGATATGTGTGAAAGCAAACAAGTGTTAATTTTAACATGTTTTTAGAATGTGTGCATACCATGCTTTACCATATTGTTATGGATCACTATATCCTTAAACCACAATCCACAAAAAAAAAATAAATAAATAAATAAATACATATAAAAATTTAGATTTATATAATAAAGTTCATATGTTTGTGGAATGTTATCTGCTACTATTTGACAGGAATGATTGCATTCAGAAGTCAAATCAACAAAATGGCAACCACAAATTTACTGGCATGTGTTTGATACTATATCAGCAATATTTTGGACACAAATGTAACAAGAGATGTGATTGACTTTAAATGTATTCAAAAACAATGCCAAAAAAATTAACAGTATGAATTCCTACTATTGATCATAAATGGTAAGAAGAACACAAGGTAAAAGAGGGCTCGTTTTATGAGCATCATGGTGAATGCAGAACACGTTCTCTGCTGCAACACAAACCGAACTTGAATGTTTTTGATACAAGTCAGAAGCAATTGTTTATCTATTCGTTTTAGTTTCTCGTTCACTCTCCCATGTACCACCTCGCTGTACACCCAACCCCGAATGAGTGATCCGTGCCTCTTTATATACAGCTGTGCTGGCACTTGTTTGCTAATTAATCGTTTAATTGAGTCCAGCACAGTCTGCACGAGAACTAATTGTGCAACACCCACGCCCAAATACAACTATACATTTTAAAACTGCTACCTAACCCAAACTAAAAATAAACCAAATACACCCAGTGACAGGGGGTACACAGTCACGGGCGTATTTCAAGATATTTCACGATCAAAATTAATATTTTTTAAAGCAGAAACAATGTTGTGACTTTCATTTTTCTCTAGTTATTATACAATAACTGTTCCTAAATATTGAAATGCTTACCTAAAAAGCAATTAATGCTAAATTGTAGAAATTTTCATTGTTATGTCCACCTTTTAAAGAGATTCCATTTTCGCCATGAGTGAATTATCAAACAAAATAAAAACATAAATGAATGTAAAAATAACAAGACATGTGATCTTTCTTTAGCAGAATAGTTTTCGATCTTTGATGCAGCTGGTGTCTTTTTCTTTGAAGACGTTTTAGAGAAATTGTGCAGCTATATGCATTTCCTAAATGCAGTGTAGCAGGTAGTACGTCAGTAACTCTTGCTGCATTTATGTTTAAGTGATAAAAAGTATATTTACACTATTCTTTAAAAAATGGAGAACTACATATTACACGGCAATGAGTACATTTATTGGAAATTGTGAAAACCATGAAAAAAATACAGCCGGCATTATTGTATCTGTTTTTTATAAAGCCAAAAAGGGTAAAATTGTTCTTTATTTTTGCACGTGGTAAAATCTTACAAAAAAAGCATTTATTTTTTTAATTTAACATTTCAGTTTTGTTTTTGTTGGTAAAATGTTACAACGACCAATGGTTACCAGTGTGCAGTATTTATTATTGAAAATAATACAAAATTGCTCGGTAGACACCAAAGCATCTGTGAGAAGGAAACACAAATGGTAATAATATTTATTTTTAAGATTCCCGAAGTCCGCTGCCCAAAAGTCCTACCAGAAGGTGCTTCCTGCAGAACAGAGCACTGACATTTTATCAAGAGTAGAAGTAGCAGCAAAACTAAAATGGTTAATCTAATATTTGTGTATTACCATAAAAAATGATGTATAAGTTGATTTTCTAGGCATTTTTGCAGGGCCCTTAAAAGGGGGGGAGAGATTAACCTTTTGCGGTCCTATGTTGGACCAGGTCCGACGTTACAATTTTCCTTTTCTGGTCCAATCTCGGACCCTGTCCAGCATTATCAAAAAGACATTAAGCACAGGTCTCTAGTAGTTTTTTCTCTGGAAAAAGATGAGAAAACCTTTCAATGGCTGAGTGAGACCGACAGAAGCCAGGAAAAAAAAAAAAAAAAAAAAAACACAGGGTGGATCTGAACAATACACAGAAGCCCTGCAAAACAGACCTAACACGGGCTTAAAAAAACAAGATAGCTGCTTCCGCATCAAGTGTTTAGGGATTATTACGGACATTTGCAGAGCTTTATAGTAACAAAATAATGATTTGGATCACATTATTGAGGAGTTTAGTGATAAAACGAGTGATCAGGGGAGGATTTATCAGTATGCACATCTAGAAAGAGGTATGTGACAAATACAGTGAAAAAGTGGTGGGGCTTGGCTGGCTTGGCACAGTGGCCTGTATTTTAAATTGATTAAAATGACTGCAGCGCTTAAAAGAAGGTGAACTTTATTAATAATACTACAATTTTCAAATGCTGCAATATTTTATTATATGATTTATGACATTTTATTTTCTGTAATACGGTAGCCTCCCTGTATATAGCAGCGTGTGTGGCTAACCTACTTTGACTACAATTATCGGTGATAGTTACCGAGAGCCTATTAGGTGGGAGTTGGAAGGTCAAGGGAGTACTGTACCAGCGAATCAGGAGTGTGCATTGGTTGTTAAGGGACAGGACAATGCTGGTGTGGCAGTTTAATCCAAGAGTGTGACGTAGATGTTTTTCTCCACAAAAAATGACCTCAGAATATTTGATTTCTGTAAAGACTACAATATATCCTACTCGGTTATTTTTTACTCACTGTAACTTGCTTGTTTGTAATTTCTCTGCAAGAGAAACCAAAACTAAATCTTCTCATAGTGGTGGATATTAAGAACAATGTTTTTATTTACACGGGATTGAGTACGGGAATTACAATTGAACTAAAAACAAAACAACAAAACCATGTATAAGAACTTCAGAAGGAATGCTGTTCTGTACATAGTTTATCTTGCATTTTCTTACAGAACTGTACTACCATAAAATTAAATGTGCTTACTATGTGTGTGTAGATTAGATTGTAATGTACATGCTAGATTGAGGCTCCTGTGTCTTCGGGGGCATTACATGTACATAGTCAGTGTTGCATGTTTATTTGTTTACTATGTGTGTGTTTTTTTTAGGGGGGGCGGGGATACCGTAATGTTTTTTTATTGATAGCTGCGTTTATTCAAGGGCGGCATCTATTATAAAGCTGATATATGACTGCTGTGTCAATAAGAGGACATCGTTAATTCAAGGGCGGCCTCTATCATAAAGCTGATATATGACTGCGGTGTCAACAAGAGGACGTCTTTAATTCGAGGGCGGTGCTAAATCGAGTAATATGGTATTGCTGTGAAAGAATATCCAAAAGTTTTACTTTGGCATTGTATGAACCATTGTTTGGAATTAAGTGTTGGAGACACTGCTGATGAAGTGACAGGAATTAATCACTTTCAAATATTTTTGGACAAGTTATATTACTACTATCATTCTTCTGCAATGATGTGTACAGTCAGCAAAACCATGGGGTTCAGTCCTGAAATAATAATAACAAACACACACTTTAAGAAACCTATGTGTTCACCAGTCCAACAGTGAGTGCTCCGGGTGCAAGTGCTGTTGTGAATGTGAAGTGAGTGCTTTACAGTGGTACAGGGCAGTCCGAGTTTAATGCTGGCTAGACAGCGACTACTCCCAGATCTTTAGCCATCTACAATGACAAACAAGACACAGTTAAATAAACAGACACTAAACACTCATGGTTTCTCTTATTCCTCACGGTCAGTCCGTAACCATAATGGAGGAAAAGATCACTGGGGCCACTTCATCTAAATACCCTCCATCATGCTCTCTTTCGGTGGCGTGGACAATCACGTTTCCTCCAATCCGTGACTGACACATCGCCTACCACAGTAAGGCGCTAACTTCTGGTATTGTGGCTCCACCCCTTTCCTGGATGGCCGGCTTCCAACTGACCCGATCCATCCATTAGGGGGTGCACTGTTCTGGTTATACAATGCACTCACAGGTCGGGAGGGAGATTGTTGATTAGGATTTATTCACACTCTTTCACAAGGTCATAATGCATCTCTTTGTTACATTTTGATCACTTTTTTAAACTTTTAAACTGTATGGTAAATCAATCTCTGTTACATATGTGAGCAGGGGGATGATGGGAAATGTAGTTCTGAAAGGTACACGGGAAGCCATCTTGAGGCAGGGAATGCAATTTAAAAGTAAAGTGGTCAAAATGTAAAAAAAGAAATAAAATAATAAAACAATACACACACCTTACGTAAACAGTTGTAGCAACAGATGGGATCATAAAAGGTATTTATGTGCCCTCGCCTAAAAGCAGTAAATACACTTGTAGTGTCAACAGCAGATTGTGAAAGGGGATGCAGACATCTTTGGAACTGGAAAGTCTGTCACCATTGCTGTTTTATAAAATGTGTGGTCCTTCTTTTAGAGACATTTTCTCCACGTTTTTTACACCAAAAAATCACTATTTAGCGACAAGTCGGAAGACCAGAATTCAAACACCAAGACTGTTGAGAACAGCTATAAGTCCATTTAGAAAATCTTATGATGGGATTTTTATTGTTGGTAAAAAGCTTACTCTCTATACCCCTACAGCAATCATTTAAAGGTATTGTCTGTACAGATTACTTTAGAGTATAGTAGTCCATCGCATATCCACCCTGACTGTTTACCCGCCCTGGCCAGATGTATCAGCAATGACAATTATGTGTACAGTGCTAATGCAAAATGGCCACTGGAAAGTGAAACAGAGTTGTGTTTACAATTGAAACAAAAAAGTTCGAGATACTTTCACTGCCGGAAAAGGGAGTTACCAGGGAAAAAATAGCACAAGATTTTGGAACTGGAAAGAACACTGTGACAGATATAAAAAAAAGTCTGCTTCAGAGATTAAAAAGTTTTTTCCTTAGCTTTATCAATAAGGGGAACTTGCCAATACCCTCTAGTCAGATCTAGTGTGGTCAGATAATGGGCTGTACCTGGTTTGTGTATTAATTCGTCAACCGAGGAGCAATCAATTGCAATCGGATGGGTGTTTTCCTATTGTCAAAAAGAAGTACATTTACCATTAATTATACATTCATATTTTTGCAAACTTACACTGGAAACAAGTTGTTTATTGCCTTCAGATCTTAGACATATTGGCTTGTCTTAATGTATAAGTGCAATGAAACAACACAGTTTACAGTTAAACAGCTCTTTATTTGCTAATAAATAATAATAACTGGCTCTACACATTAATGCGTATCGCTCAGTTAAACCATGGGGTCCAGTCTTGAAATAATAATGCAGTAATAATAACACACAACACAGACATGATCACTTATCCAAACAGTGAGTGCTCTTTGTGCAGGTGGTGTTACACAATAATTGTGAAACAGTGGTGCAGTGTAGTCTGGGTTTGGTGCTGGTCTTTAACGACAGCTCTCAGCTAATGTTCATCTTCTAACAATGACAAACAATGACAGTTAAACAAACAAAACACGAAACACTCACAGTTATTTTATATCTGTACTCCTTTTACTGGTCAGTCAGTAACCATAATAAAGGAACAGATCACTCGGCCACATCGCTTGATATACCTTTCAGTCACACCCCCTTTGGTAGCGAGTGCAATCACGTCTCCTCCAATCCATGACTGACACATCGCCTATGGCAGTAAGGCGCTGACTTCTAGTATTGTACCTTTGCCACCTTTCTGGATGGCTGGCTTCCGACTGACCCTAGAGTGAACTGTCAAACCATCCAGTCCTGTTATACAGAGCCCTCACAGGTCAGGAGGGAGATTGTTGACAGATTAATTCACTCTCTGTCACATGAAGGCACTATCAAAATGGTTTGATTGTTTAACTTAATTTCTTTACCTTTTAATTAAGGCTTATCTGTAGTTCTAAGAGGCTCAGAGACAAGTCTTATCTACATCTTAACTACAATCACTTGACACCTCACCCTGCTTGTACTATAAATACTGTACTGATTTGTGTAGTTAATGAAACAATTACAAAATGAAAAAATACTGTCACTTGCTAATGTAAGTTATAGTGTATTTACAATGCTCAAGACCCTTAACATTAAGTGTTAACAATCTGTGGTATATTATAGATAGTATGCTTTTCATGGTGGGGTCTATTTTTTAACCATAAGTATTGCATACAGTACCTTTAGATATTTATTTAACTCAACATGAAATTATGTTTAAACAAGAACTCATTTTATTGCAGTCATCTGAACACACTTAAAAAGGAAACTCTGTTAACCCTTAAACTACTGAACAACATTCATAACAGTAAGTGTTTAGAAGATGTGAATCCACCAATTAATTAATTTAATTGAGTGCATCTTATTCTCAATTAAGTTTGTTTCTCATGATGTTACAATAACATGGATTTATTATTTTCAATAGCATAAATTACAGACTGGAGAATGTATTTATACTTGTACCTTACTGCCAATGTTTCCATAAGATTACCTTGTTTATTTTTGGTGTCAGAACATCAAAGTTACACACATATAAGTGATATTTACACATTATGTTGTTGGCTGGGTCACTGAGCTTGGCTCGATTTAAGTTTTAGTAAATCAATCATTTAATCTTAATATGAAACAAACACATTATAGACATTACAATGCACTGTATCATGTTCAGATGTTCCTTTTATGTTCCAACCATTTTCAATGCCAACAAATCACTGTCTTTACCGTTGTAATAAACAATGTGTTGGTGATAACTTTTGATAACTTCATTAAACACATTAGGTTAATCATATTGCTTACAAAGCACCAAATAAATCTTTTCTACAAGGGAATAGGCTAAATATAAATAAAATAGGGGTGAGCAGAGAACCCATTACTTATACTCATAATCGTACTTGTACTTGGAAACCAATACTTGTATGGACACTCTTACTCAGGTGATGTCACCGGGCTGAGCTAACAGCAGAAGTACTCTAAAATCAATATTAATGATTTTCATTCAGAAAGTGGCCATAAGTGCTTTATTGATTTTGAAGTTCTAATGTGCCATTTAAATTCTTGTTGTTCAAGATTTCTTTATATTTATAACCAAATTATATAGAATGTCTGTGATGGCGGTGCTGATTAATGTATACATTTGAAGTGGAGACTAGATTGCAAATCTGTAAGTTATATTTATTTGTTATGATTTTTTTTTTTTTTTTTTAGGTCAAATATAGCTTCATATTATATTTTATAGAAAATAAATAGCATTTCTTGACTGTAAAACTGCCATTCATAACACTCGGGGGCAGTATTGGCTGGGTGGATTGAGCTGTATCTTTCCATCCCCTTTTTGTAATCCTGGATTCTTATCAAGTCTTTCATTCTTCTACAGATGTCTTGCATGTGCTGCTGCTTTACAATGGTTTTGTCCATTTACGCAGTTGGTATTTGTTTCTTGATATATTGCACTCTTAGGATACTTTATCCTGCTGAGCACAAAGCCAACCATACAAGAAGAAATTTTGGTCTTATATAAGCCAGTTAACTCAAACATTTTGGAAGGATGTATTCAATTATTCAGTAATTGGAAATTCTAGCCTGTGATTGGTTCAAACCACATTATAGGAGGACAAATAGATTGCACTATTGACCTAACATGCTTACACCACCAGTCAATAGTGTCGGTTCACATTACCGTCAGTCCTGCCCCTTTTCAAAGGAACATTTTTCTCCCCTGAATTCTTCACAAGAGAAAATGGCTGAACACCGATTCTGTGACCTAACAGAAAATTAATTACAAAACATACTAAAATAGAAAGATGCTCCAAACACTAAAATGGTGATTAAAACGTCACTGTTACTGTTTTCTGACACTCTGAAATTCAAACAAATTCAACTCGACGATGTAAACAAATATGACAGGTGGGATATAAACTAGATTGTGCAGCAGTCGGCAAACCACCAGAGAAAGAGAAAAACTTTTTCTGTTATTGATTTCTGTTTATTTATTTATTTATTTATTTACTTACTTAATGGAACTGTATCAGATATATTGAAACAAAATGTATGAAGTCGTATTTACTTTCCAACCTTGCCTCATTTATTTTCTTGACTGATTCATATATTAAACATGTACTGCAGACTCAGCCATAGTGCAAAGTGCCCCTCTGGAAGACTGTTGTTACCTCCAGGGCAGTGCTCGAGCCCCCCAAAAAAGTGCTATAATGGACTATACCATTTCAACAAAATTAGCTAAGAATAACATACAGTAGAAGCCTGTTCATCCGAACAGCTTGGGGAACTTAACAATTGTTTGTATTAATGAGTTCAGATGTTTACAAAAAACAGCAATACACATACATACATTGTATTCTAAAGGTTTATTTAAAAACATTTTTCTGATAGCCCCAAACCTGAGTGTTACACTATATATGTCGTCACTCTGCAAAGCACATCTGACAGCGGTACTGAAGCGTTATATACAGTATGAGTGCAATAAATGTAAAACTGATTCAAACAAGTGAAGCACTTTCTATTTGTATGCACATACATATCAGTTCATTGCTTTCTCGTTTTTTAAAAATTTTTTAAAAAAAGATAAAAATATACAAATTGAATAGTGAAAACAAGTTTCAATACTATTCTCAAAACAGCAGGGCTGTATTCCATAGTGCTGATGATCTATAAAAACTACAGTTTTATGCTTACATTTCTGTGGATTTTCCCCCCAAAACAATGGACAGAGTGTATGACGTTTGAAATTAAGTCAGCAATAATACAGTATCACGTCATTCTTAACAGCTTGTCTGTACAATTTTAAATTCCAAATGAAATTAACTAGGGTTCTACCTGTAATCTGTAACATACGTTTCTTATCAATAAATTCATATTTACTATTTTAACTGTCTTACCTCTTCATACAATGTGAAACATTTTTACTGAATTAAAAAAAACAGAATGCAAAAGATAAACATTTGTAGCTCTAAATTGCATAACCAGCTTCCATACCTATTAAAATCTGTTACATAAATATAACAAATGAGGCATTTAGTTACTAGGGTAACTACTCTGAGACTCGGTTTTGGGTTGAAGTTAGCATCTGAGGCACGAGAAAAAAAAAGATATAAAAATGGGTATGGAATGAATGTGGTTTATTTCTTCACGCAACCCTGGGAAAACAAGGTTGTCCCCCAGCTGGGGTAGAGGTGCTGCCCCTGCTCCGTTGCCATACCAGCAACGGGACCGATACTTAACCAATGTGCCCTCCTTCCCCCTTACCTGTTTTAGGTGCCACGAGCCAGGACATCAGACCAAGTCATGCCCATCTGCAATGGAGTGTGATGCGGTAGCATGCAATCTGGCATCAGAAGTGGGTAAGCGAGGGGAAAATGGTCGGGACGGGTCTTGTATTGTCAATGTAATTTTGGGAAATGTGAAAACTCATGCATTAGTAGACACAGGGTGTGGTCATACCTTAATTAGAACGTCTCTCTTGGGCCGTGTGTTGTGGCAGCCACAAGGTCAGGTGGCTATCTCCTGTATCCATGGAGACACGGAAACATACCTCGCAGTCAAAGTATACATTGGTCCGATAAAATGTCACCTGGTAGTGTGGGTGGCGGAAAAACTACCACAACCAATTATTCTTGGTCGAGACTGGCCAAACTATAAATAATTGGTGAAATGTGGCAGACAAAAATGAAAAGAAATGATTGGCAATTTTTTTCCCTTTCAAACTGAAATGTTTTTTCTCCTGAGTTTCTTTTGGTAGGCACTAGGAAACAACTCCAAAATACATCACCATCTTTGATGTCTTGTGGCCGTGTGTAGCAAAGGTTAACAGTGTGGAGATGCAGCTGATCAATAATCAGACAAACAATGACAATCCAGGTGCAATGGTGCTTTATTTTTAAATCCAGTGGCCTGATGGCAAACAGCAGTAAACAATAAACAATGATAAGCAATACAGTGATGTGTATTGCTTTATTTATAATCCGTGGGTTGGCCCCGAAATAACAGTCCCGTTTTAATTCACCCACATGTAACACCTACACAAACACAAACACCAGTCCACAGTGTGTGTTCTATTGCTCGTAGTGAATACAGTTCTTTGTGAAACAAAGTGCAGTGATGTTGATCCGGGTTTAGTGCTGGCCTTTGGCGACAGCTCCAGATTGTGTTAGCTGTCTAAATAACAATGCAACAGTATTTTAAATAATGACAAACAAAACTAATAAAGTACTCACGGTTCACCATACAGGTTCTCCTTTTGGTAATGCAATTTAACCATTCACAAAAGTTCAGATCACATCACTTTGTCCCCTTAAAGAGCGTCAACCATGACCCCTTGGTCAATGAGTGCAGCTGCTCCTCCAATCTGCAGATGCCACACTGTTTCCGTTCCGGGTCGATGAGTTAGCGCGCCGTAGTTCCACCCCCGTTTTAGATGGCCAACTTCCACCTAACCCTGGGAATGAAACGTCAGGCCATCCAGTCCAGGGTACTCTGTTCCCTTTACACAACGCCCTTGCAGGTCGGGAGGGAGATCTAACACCAAGAATCATTCGATCTTTGTCACATTGTGCTATTGCTGCATCAACCTCAGGCAGAAAGTTGTGAGTTGTTTTAGACTCAGGACTTAGTTCTGAGGCTCAAGTATCATCAGTGGTTAAATTATCTTTTTACCATCTACGTAATATTGCCAAATACGTTCTCACCTTTTACAAAAAGTCTGAAATTCTGATTCATGCATTTGTAACATCTCAAATTGATTATTGCAATGCACTGTTGTGCGGGTTATCTTCTAAACTGGTACATTGGTTACAGTTAGTCCAGAATGCTGCTGGAAGAATATTGACTGACAAAAATAAAATGGAACACAAGTGGAACATATTACCCCTGTCCTAAAATCACTATATAATTTTAATGTTTGTATACTGTAAACAAAAGAAACGTATCACTTATATTTTAGCATCAAAAGAAACGTATCACTTATATTTGGATAAAATTCACTAGATGTGATCAAAAAATTACAAACAAATCACTCCATATGCAGTGTCCAATGAACTGTCTCACTGATTAAGTGCATGTGCTTCAGTCATTGTCACTCAAGCGTGTCATGGTCAAGGATGAATGATCGAGTGATTAACAAGAAACCAAAACCATTTTGGCAATGTAGGTCAATTATAATACCTTAATTTTTCTATATATATATATATATATAATATATATATAATATATATATATATATATTAGTATTCACCCCCCTTGGACTTTTCCACATTTTATTGTGTTACAACATGAAATCAACATGGATTTAATTCGTTTTTGTCACTGATCAGCACAAAAAAAGTCCATAATGTCAAAGTGAAACATAAAATCTACAAATTGTTCTAAATTAATTAAAATGTAAAACAGAAAATCACCGATGTTTGATGTTGTAGACGAACCTGCAGCGTTATGTGTATTATGGGATTGTGAAACCGTGTTTTGAGTAAGTGGTTAAATTTTCAAATCATTGCAACTACTAAATATTTTTCTTAAAGGCATGTCATCAGATCGTTTTGAAATTTATGTATAAGCCTCTCTCGTTTCTGTTACAGATAAAGTTTCCGTCTGTGTGGAGCCAACAGACAGACACATGGGAACAGCTCTCTGCACACCTACCCCCTCTACATTCCCCACTCTTTTTAAATTCCTAAAAGAAAATGTTACAGTTAGTAATACATATGTACAAGAGTGGGAAATAAAATGATTGCTTGGATATATTACATTGGTTTTGTTGCAGGGTATTTGTTCCTCATGATTTTTTCAGCACCTGTTAAGAATATGCTTAAATATTGTATATATTCAATCTGATGAACAATAATTGATACCTGATGTTCCAGGGATGGCCTCTTGTGTATCCACTCCAACACTATCGCTATCAATAGCACCTTCCACTGTTGCAAGCAAATTTGGTACCATTGAATTTAACTGGGCTGTAAATCTGGGGCAGATGTTGTGCAGGCTCTCCAGGCGAATGTTATTGGCATTGCGTGTCTTTACTACAGTCTCTTCCACAGATTTTTTAAATTAGCTGCTATACCTGGCCACCTCTCAGGGAAGGCAGCACTGAATCTGCTTACATGTGTGTTCCATGCATTTCTGCACTGCAGAATTGTTGTGGAATCCTTTCGGCTATCCTCCACAGTTTCAATAAAATCCTTTCTCTATGAAATTTCTCTATGTTTTTTTCACATGGATATATTATGCACATGACTACTGGCCATGATTGCCTCAGTATCACTTAGAAATTTAGCATTTCTATAGCTGAAATACATAATTAGCTTTTCTTATTGGATTTACACCTCATATAGGCTACACCTTTGCTCCAATAAACTAACGCATTTATTTTGTGTGTGAATTAAATGAGGATGAATAACCTCTTTGTTTATCCTAACGTAGCTTCATTAATTTTGGTGGTGTTTTAGGAAAATTAGATTATACATGTGAATTTGGTTTAAGAAAATGGCAAAATATTAATCTGCAATTCAGCCTTAGTATTTATTTTTGTGTATAAATACATTTCCCTAAATAATTTGCTTAAGAAAAAAAAAAAAAATTTCATTGGGATGTTGTTAGATTTCTGAAAAAAATTGGCTGAGCGCTGGCCGGGTGTGTCCTCAGTTCACTGCACACCAGTGACCCCTGTAGACTGGCTGGGCGCCTGCGGGCCTGCCTGTAAGTTGCCCGGAGCTGTGTAGTCTGACACTGTAGCTCTGAGGTGGCTGCGTGAAAAGAAAGCAGATGGCTGACGGCATACATTTTGGAGGACGCGTGTGTCTGTCTTTGTCCCTCCCAAGTCAGCACAGCGGTGGCAGCCGTGAACTGGGTTGAAATAAAAAATAATAATAATTAGGCTCTCCAAATTGGGGAGAAAATGAGAAAAAATAATTGGTGATTCTAAATTTAAAAACAACAAATCTTGTGTAAGAAAACTAACACTCTTTAGATATATAATGAGCTGAAACCAATCACTTGGCTGATGTACCAATACATAAACACCACAAATGTCTGATAAATCAAAGAAACACACACATCTGGAAGAAATGAAACATGCATGAACAAAAAATGCAAAACATGCATCAGAATGTCACCATCAACTAAGCAATGTCCTTGTTATTTTTTCATCCTTACACAATATCTCACAAGATTAAATAAAATGTGTTTCTGGTGTTTCCTATGAAGCAGTATGCACTTCATTGAAGCACTATGGAATATGCACTTCTAATAAAATCCTGCTGTGAAAAGTCTTCCTTCTGGTTTGCAAAAAGCCTAAAGAAAATCCTACCCTTTAGCAAACCGTTTAAATTATAATGACTATATTTTAGGCCCCTTTACCATTGTTGTAGATTTGGTACATTGACTTTTGTAAAGCATGCAGTAGCATGCAGTGTTTTTAAGATACATACTGTTGGAGGGATTTCTTTTTATTTTATTTTTTGTCAAAATATATGTAATGACCTTCTTTAGACCTGATTTTCAAAAATTGATGAGACCAGTACATTTATATTGAGACTATTGCATTGACAGTTTTTGTCTGAATGCAAATGTAATTTTCAAAGCTTGAGAACTGATTGAATATAAATAAAAGCAATGAGAATATTCAGACTTTTGGCTGAACTTTTTGCTTTTTTTTCTGTGTAAAAATGGTAGTATGACAATGAGCAATACATCAAATAAACTAGAAACTCCATGAAAGATTATAATAAAATATTATATGGTACTACTCAAGGCTGCAGCAATTTTTTCTTAGCAACTCAAACTGACAATAAAAATTGACCGTTGACAGCTTGAGTTCAGATTTTCGATTGGCAATCAAGAAGCTAGAATAGACCACTGCTCTATTTTAAACAATTCAGATAGATTTTTTGCATCACAGAAAATGTTTATAAGAAGTTGGATGTACGGAATATATAACATTACTCAAATTACTATAGTAGCTGCTGAAACACATTTACCCCACACAACTTAAAATTGCTTAAAATAATTTTCAATTTTCCAGTGTGCTTGTGGCAAATTTATCATCAGCAATTCAATTGTACATTTTTGTTGTCAACTGAAATTGACAACAAAAATTGCTTGTGTATTCCTAAAAGTCAGCAGACATCATCTGAGAAGGGCAACATAAGGGAGTTTTGATAATACCTGGATAGTTTGCCCAAATTGAATAACTGATTTATTAATTTACGAACGAATGAAGATGCCAGTTTCCTACATTTCAGTCACATTCTCACATAGCTTGAATGGAGGGAGCCAGGGACCAGTTAGAATTTTGTCCCTATCCCTTCAAAACAAGCAAATACAAAATAGCATTAAAACTAAATGCAAATAAGAAAGGAAATAAAATGAAAAATCATTATAAAGTAAACACAGAATGACATTTTTTTTTTAAAAACTGGGAGGTTTATACAAAAAATACTTTAAATAAATACTTTAAATCACAGTTGTCAAGGCTCAGCCATTACCATAGACACGGTATGAAGGGAAGTGGAAGCTCTGACTAGCACTTGCGCAGATGTATAATTTGGAGTGAGTCGTTTGGGAATTAAAATTGTGTTGGAAAAGAAGAGACGTTGGTTTCTAAAATGCCTAAACCGCGAATAACAACAGTGACAAAATAATGATGTGCAGATTTTGCAACTGTCGGCTGAAATGAGAGTCAAAAGATACCATCGCTAAACAGTAGTTGTTTATTCCTTTTGGGGGGAAATATGCTTTGAGAAATATGGTTTGTATTAGTATACTAATTCTTTGTTTAGGCAGTTAATTAAAGAATGGGGGACTGCACATTACTGTCACTGCTGCTAATGAAAATTATGGTAACTGAATAATTTTTCTGTGCAAGGTCTGTTTATGTCAAAATGTTATTAAAAAAAAGCAGAACATGTTTAATAAAAAAAATGCATATAGTTAAAATATGATGTATACTATACTATTATTGATACACATCTATTTGAGTTGTTTTATTAATGTGTATCTGTAATAAAACAATTTGTGAAAAATAAAGTGAAAAATTATAAAAAATATTTAAATAATTTCACGGGGCTCTATTTATTTACAATAATAATTAGTTTCTGTCTGGCTTGAATTTCCTTTTGGTTGGTAACTATCTGTGTAAAAGCTTTATAGTTTTATATATGATACGGCAAAAGTCTGGTCAATCGTAAGTTTTACAGGTAAATATTAACATTTACCAAATAAGGTGGTAAGTGTCTGTAATTGTGAAGAAATCGATTACTTTTTGGACATTTACCAGTTAATTTTATGATTTACTGAAGCTCATTGATAAATGCAGGTATATCATCGAAGAATGTATTTATTCCTGCATATAAATTGTCAATTAACAAAATAATCATTAACATCAAAGAATATATGTTGGCAACTACATAAATGTGGGAAAGCGACTAGAAATACATTCGGTCATTAGCCAGAGGCACTCGGTTATTCTTGTGATTTACCATTAAATGTTCGAAGTAAAGTGTTACTATGTTTATTTCGGACAATTACCTCATTACTTAGTAAATGTCGACATTTACCAGTAAATCGTAAGATTTGCTAATATTCAGACTTTATCGTAACATATTAACAAACATCTAAACAATGCTCATTTTCTGGGAAATAATGTTTCTGAACATGTCTAGGTGTTTAACACCCCTTAAACTTTTAATTATAGCACACTGAATGTGAGTGTGGCAGAGCAAAGCTCTGCCCTTTTAAATTGGCAGGGATGGGGTTAACTTCCCCTGCCTGCCTGGGTTTATTATGTTCAGGTGGCTGGGGTTGATTAGTTGATTAGGTTGATTAACGATCAATCAGCGCCCAGCCACCTGATATAAAAGGAGGCCTCTGCTTCTCATTTGGAGAGAAGGGAGCTGAGGAAGCAGGTTGGTGTTTGTTTTGTGGTTTTTTGAATTTTCTAAATCCAGTGAAGGCATTGCCCAGCCTGGAAACTTTATTTTTGTGAGTTTTGTTTTTGCTTTATTTGTGTTTGAGTATCTGTTATTTTGCCCTTGTGCACTTTATTTTTGTTTATTTATAATAAAATTGTTATTTTTTGAACTGCAGACTGTCTCTGGGCCTCTATCCACTCGCCAGCCTGCCACAGTGAGGTAAGATTTTTTCCAGGTGGATGGCCTGTAGCCAGTAGCTTGCAGTGTCCAGAAGATAGATAACAGGCCTGCATCTACAACATTTGAACATTTTTGTAGTTTGTAGGCATTTGAAAATGCTCTTTGATTTCAATGCCAAGAAAATGTGAATCTCATTCTATTGGAATTACTTATGCAGTTAAGTTATTATATGTCTTGTGCTGTTACATTCTAATTTCACAGAGCCTTAGAGAAATACTAAATGTTATTGGAAAGAAGCAAACTATTTGCTTGTTTATTCATATTTAATGTAGCTGTGTAGATGTTTTAAATACTGTATGATAATTACAAGTTTTGATACCTAGTAAATATTTACTTTCATAACCTTGTGAGACAGTAATTATGTAACAGGATGCAACAGTAAAACCTTTAATCTATAGCTGTTATATTTGAAAAACCTAAATATACTTCAAACCAAAACCAAAATTGGACTGACCTGATCTGGACAATCTGATAGGCTGGAAGAGTTAGAAAAAAGCCGATAAAATGTGATTATATGAAGTCAAACTCTAGGGATAGGTAAAAACAGAAGCTCACAGTAACACCATGTAGCCTATACCCATCCTTCAGCAACTGATTTTTTTTTTTTTTTTTTTTTTTTTTTTTTTTATCATCTGAGCCATGTATCCACACATACCATCAAGATATCTGCATTCTCAAGTTCAGTATTCTTCCCGGAGGTAAATCTTCAGTGTTGCATAGAACGAATATTGCGTTTTAACCATTTTGTGCACGAAAATAGCTGAAAAAAGTAGTTTTGGACACGTAATAAATATATTTAATTGAGAATGTTTTACATGTTTTTACATTGCTTCATATGGAGAAATATGGCATCCTCGTATGAGTCTATCATGCAATTGTGTCTTCCATGTGTCCCCATATAAAGACTAGGAGAGTTTTTGTATCTGTCCCCATATGAGGCCATACATGAAAGGGTTAACGTGGGAAAAGCCTGGTAATCTGCAAATTGACTATACTGCTAGCAGGAACTATTCTAGTAAATGCATTTGTCCAATATTTCAAAAATACCCTAGAAGCATCAACATGATAACATAAATAAAATAAAATGACCCTTTTTATTTGGTTGTGTGGCCTCAGGTGCATAGCTCATGCTATTATTAGATGGGTAATGCGAATAAAAAAAAAAAAAAGTACTACAGTAAAACACACAGACAAACAAAAAAACCTAAAAAACGCAGGAAGATCAGACACAGACATTTGTTTTCACAAGAATGTGTTTTTATTATAAAATTAATGCCAGCTGAAAACTTTGTTTATCCACAATGACATAGGTCCAATTATGGGCCAGAAAAAAAAATACAGCATTTAGAAGAGCCTGACATCTTTGATTTTTGCTTTTTCATTTGTCAGTTCTGTTTGTTTTTACATAATTAAATACATTTACATACTGTTACAATATACACCCACCCCTCGTTATACTATACTGCGGATTTGGATATATCACGGTCCTGGAGTTGGCTCCTCATTTTTACTGTCTAACTGTGTATGCCTTATACATAGGCACTTAGAATTACTGTTCATTATATTTTGTACTGCACATCACAAACAACGATATACAAAGCATTAATGTTGTACACACATATTGCACAATAACACAAAGCAAATTAAATTAGGGGCATTTTGAAACCTCCAAAAAAAGGAGATGACAAAAGTGCAAAAAAATTAAATGTCCAGCAGCCCAAGTGAGGAGGATGACCAAGCCCCTCAAGCAAGGCTACATATTAGCAGCCTGGAGGTGGAGAGCGAATACTTAGGTAATAAAATTAAATAAAAAAAACTCATCTGTAAGGCTTTGTCTGACCTGCTTGGCACTTGCAGTATCTGCAACCTCCACCACTGGGGCTACAAGTTTAGCATCTGCTTCCCTCAAATCCTGTAATCTTTCCTCTGTAAATTCAAATTATGAAGAGCTGTGTTATGTAAAGCACAACAAGCCAGGAGGATATTGCTAACCTTCAGAAGAGTATACTGTAGTGTTCCCCAAGAGACATCCAAACATCAGAATCACATTTAAAGGTACGGTTATACCTCTGTTCGGCAGGGGTCGTGGGGATGAGCAGCAGTGTCAGTAGTCACCGCTTCAGTGGATTCCTGTTGTCCCCTATCAACCAGCCTCTCAGACTGTCATCCCACTGAAACGCAGCTGTCATGAGCGAAGCCAGGATAGTTTGCATACACATCTGTGATGTAGTTATTGACATCACCCACTACTTGCACATTGACAGAATAGGTCCCCTTATGATTTATGTAGAGGTGCCTAGTCTGTGTTGGTGAGCGTAGCTGCGCATGTGTGCAATCAATGGCTCTCAGGACACCAGGAAGCCAATATCTCCCAAGAAAACCATGCTGTGTATTTTGTTGCAGCTCGTGAGAGACAGGGAAATGGACGAATTATTCTGCCCGGTTTACTAAAGCTGCAGGTACACCTCACACTGCACCTTATACAGCCAAGTGGATCATGTCTGCAGTGTACTGTAAAGCCATAAATATTTGCGAGCCTTTTACTATGCGTTTTCTGCATATAAAAAAAAAAAAAATTGGCACAAAATCAAATTCCACTAACAATAGATACATTGTATATTGCAACAGACAGAGAACATTTATGGACATGATTCACCAAATATTTTGGATGCAAATATTTATGGCTTTAAAGTAACCCACAATACGCTGGAATGAGCCAGTGGCATAAAATGTAGCAGGTACCCTTAGTGCTACAGGCAAACAGTGTGCTCTCCACATGTCTTCTTCCAGGTCAGCCTGAAGCAGTTGGCAGATGTCAGTGATTGCTTGTATGTTGAGGCACAATTGCTGCTTACATTTGGTGTCAGACAGGCTCAGAAAAGACAGATGACTTCTAAATATTTGGGGATGTCTCCACTCCATATTTCTTTTATTTCTCTTTTTTTGTCTCTTTTCTTTACCTGTTTCCCTGGTAGTTTCAGCTGTATTTATAGTTGACCGTGTAATTTGCGTACAGTTTAGACTTAGTTTTCACATGTCAAATGAAACACAAACTCAAAAGTCTGTTTGCCCACACATGCGCCTGATTTTGGTGCGCTAACTGTCCGCAAAAGTGTTTTGCGATTGCCTAAGGGGTAAATAGGGCCCACGGTACTTAGAAGTGAACTCTCGACTGCACTGCAACAGCATTTTCCAGTAGGATTCTGGAAAGGAGAAGCACAGGGCTCTTATACTTGGGCAGCAAACAGGGCAGTACATACATTTTGAGCCAAGAGTGAAAAAAGTGCTTAGTTAATCAGAATAGCAGAATGCAGGCAAGATCAATACAATTTGAATAGAACTTCCTCTTTCAAGGTAAAATACATAACATTATCATCTAAAAAATTTGAATATTGATTTGATTTAAGACAAAGCACTTCTCATTTACTAAGTTTTTTAGACTTTAGCAGAAGTGTGATTTTTTGTTAAAAAAAAAAAACATACATTTATCATACGTATGTATTTTATAAAAACACTGCTATGTATATTAAGTCTTTTTTTTCTATGTGATGCCAACTACGCCGTTCTGAGAATTAAAAGCATTCTAACATTTTTGCAATATTTATAGTATTTGTTGCACATGCAACACATATATAAATATGTGGTTGGGTCATTACAATGCCCAAAGTACTATAACTATAATTTATTAATTGAAATTAACCAACCTCAGTTTGAGGATAATTGTCCAATTCAGTTTGAGTTTCTTCACTTGTGGGTAGCCAGTTCCCTTTTTAGGACACAAAAAGAACATACCTGTATGTCTATGTGCCATTTAATAAACCGCCATTTTCTTAAGTGACAACTATATAAAAGCATACACAGCAAATGCATCGTTACAGGACGCAACTGTGTCAATTAGATATCAATACAGTAAAGACATGCATCTTGAACCAGAGCAAAAGCATTTTCAAATTTGTATTGATAACAAGATTTAGATGTGTTAGTATGCTGGTTTAAGACCAGATTAAAACATTCAAATTGTTGTACTATCACTATACACACTTTTTTTTCTTTCACCCTTCAGAAGAATGCTTCGTAGCCAGCAGTTATGTGCAATGTCCTTGTCCTACGCCATATGGGGCAATGCAAAAGACACTTTCTCCAGGAGTACAAGATTGCCATGAATAACACAATTTTGTATCCCCTCCTTTTATGTTCCTTCTTATGTAAACATCACATTTTGCTTACTGTCTTTTCAGACAAGTTCTTAGGGCTATGCTTATTTTTACTTTTTTTTTTATCTTCTTAAATTACGCTTTCTGGGAACTGACTTTTGCGATATGGCTGGAAAAAAAAAAAAAGTCGAAATTAAAAAATAACAAAATCAAATAATCAGAGCTCTATTCCAAAGCCAGCTTCCAGCGGCACCTGGCTACAGTATGTATCCAATATTCTAATTTTAATAGTTTGATTTGAAGCAAAACAGAAATATAAAAAGAATCAAATGAAAGTGGCGTACCTGAGTTTTTCAAGTTCATGCCTGTATTTGAGGTTGTGTTCTTTCCTGTTATTATGTGTATTATCGCTTTGGAATTTGTTGTTCTTATTCTGTCCAGAGTCTTTGGAGGTGTTTTGTCTGTAAAAAGCACAGATGCAGTTACATTTTAATATATTACAATTATTTTCTTATGTAAATTAACTCTTTTGATTCATTTACAATGTATTGTATGTATCTCTTTAGGCCCTAGTGCTTGAAATGTGGTCACTCGAAGGTTTTCTATGAACATGGCAAAAGCAGAGTGATGAAACCAACAATGTAATTCCAGTGTATTCATATGATAAAGTCTTTGTATATTTAGTATATTTTAATATGAACACTTACTCTTGCACCAGACTGGGCATCACACAAAAAATCAAACATGCTGTATCACTATTGTCATCACAAAGACATCTTGCTGCATCTCTTTTGAGACGTTTTGGTGAATTTCCCATACCATATGGAACAACCTGTCTGAAAAAAATAAAATTAAATAAGAAACAGAACCTGAGGTTAGTATAGTACTAATTGTGCCTGATGATATGCTGTCCCATAAATTGGAACTGTGATATTTGGTAGGTAAAGTCACTTTACTGTTTATTGAATTAAATCAAAGTCTATGGCACTGCTGTAGCTACTTTATGCAGACATAATTTGGATTTAATCCAGGCTAGAGTAATAAGTACTGTAATGCATGCACCGCTGCCAATGCCGGAGTGCCCCACTCTGCTATCAGCATTTGTGCTGTCAGTGTCACGATGTCTGGCGTGCCCAGCACTGTCACCACTGCTGGAGTGTTCCGCTCTGAGGGCAGCACCACTGCCACGTCTAGAGTGTCCACTGCCAGTGTTGCCAGGGCTGGAGTGCGCCGCACCGCTGCCAGCATTTCTGCTGCCAGCATTGCCATTGCTGGCCGCACGTCCACAGGAGACAACATTTCCACTGCCAGTGGTGCCACTACCAGTGTTAACACTGCTGGATTGAACCACACTGCTGCCAGCATTGCCACTGCTGGCTGCAGGTCCAGAGGAAGTAACATTTCCACTGCCAGAGTAGCCTGCACAGCTGTCAGCATTGCCGCTGCCAGCGTGGCCTTAGCAGCATTTTCGCTGACTGAATGCCTCACCCCGCTGTCAGCGGTGAGGACACCCCAGCAGAAAAAGGAGGTGAGACCTCCACCACAGCCCCAGTCACTAACCCACCCACAAGGGCCATGTGTGCAGCACACATAGGGGGAGGTGTGTGGCAGTGTGGAAGTGTGAGGCATGGGTGTGTGTGTAGGAATATTAGATGGCAGGGAGGGAGGGAGGGAGGTTAAATCCTCCCTGCAAAAACATGTGGGAATGTGGATGGAGCCATGAATTGAATAAGAGATTAAATAATGAATTAAGGCTCCAGCCACAGGTGTATAAATAGGGTGATCACGGGTGTTAGATTAGTTAGTGGTAGAGTTGATGTTGGTGAGAGGTGGAGGTTCTTGTGTTGCGTGCTGCACCATCTCGTTTGTGTATTTACATTTGTGAGTGTTTTGTAGACCTTTTGTTTTGGCCTTTGCACCTGTTATTTTGGTAATGTGTTTTGTTAGGGTTTGTTTGTGTGTTTTATTTTGTTATTAAGCGTGCACCTGAACGCTTAACCTGCAACTTGTGTGTCTGAGTCTTGCTTCCTGGTCTAAACACCATTGCCAGTTTATTTTTTATTTATTTATTTATTTAAATTGTATGCATACAACTTAATATGATGGCTTTGTGCTTTATTGTATGTTGTATAGGTATAATTCGCAATATATTTTGGTAGGTTCCAGGTTTTTTTTTTTTTTTTTTTTTTTGGTGCTCTAAGTTATTTTTTTTTGTGTACTTCTAGGGTGTTTTTTTTTAAATATTTATTATGATTTCCTAAAAGCGTTTATTTTCGGAAACTAAAAAGAAGCAGCACTCAAATACAGTAGGCTACAGTAGTTTTCGGTTTCTATAAAATAAAAGCATTTAGAATCTCACTTGAGCAACGCATAAACCTGTACATGTAGGGTTAATGTTAGACTAATACATACAATGTAACTTAACATTAGATGTCTTGTGTACCTTTAAGATTCAGGTAATGCAGAAGTGCAGTCCAATCCCATTAGATAGGTTATATAGGTGGAGCTCTTCAGTTGGCAGCAGATGGTGATTGAGGAGCTGAGTCAGTGTCAAACAAGATGTGAGAAAGAGGTGAATTTATTTAATTTGTGGTCTTTTATTGTGTTTAGAAAGGCATTAGGTATTGTAATGAATGCTGTTGAGGTGGGTGTTTTTTTGTTTCTTTTTAACCTTTGTACACATTTCTTTTTACATTTTAAGCCGGTGTTATTTAAATTGAATGATTAAAACATCAAATTTTAAGGCATAAACCCCCTCGATTTTTTCAGTTAAAAACCAATTAGTTTACATGAAGACATTCTGACCGTATTAACATGTTTCCAACCGTCCTGCTCTGATCCTCTTTAAACATGTTAATCATGTTTTATTTTGTGTTTTAAATATGTAGTTATTAGATATTAAAATATTGCAAATTTATAGCAATATATAATATTTCTTCAATTGGATGTATGCTATTAGTGTGTAGGCTATATTGGGGTCATTTTGAGGACTTGAAAGAGCCTTTGCTCTTGTATTGTGCTTGACTGTACGTGTCAAAGGATAACAGGGTGCTATCCTGAGATGTCCTGCAGTGTGTTGATGCCATACTTTCTATTTTGTGGATGAAATATCTTTGTTCTCCAGTTTTAAATAATTATTGTCTAATCCTAAAAAATGTAAACATTATGCCAGACAATTACTGTATGCAAAAAACAATTTATTTTAAATGTGTAAACAATTTTTTGGGGGACCAGGAGATGTGAATAGTCAAATTATTTTCCCAAATGGTTTCATGAGGTGGGTACATCCCTCATTAACATTTTTTAAAATGCAGTATTGCACCAATAGCCTTGCAGCCAAATAATATTTTTCAAGAACAGGCAAGGATAGCCCTCCTAGTTTACAGAGTAAGAGTCACTTTTTCTTTATTCTGGGCTGGGAACCTTCCATAGAAAATCTGCCCAACAGTGACAGCATATGTTCCACTATTGCTTCTAATTATCATATTGAATATTGGTAGCTTAAAACTTAGTTCCAATCTCCACATAATATCATTATTTAAATGCAAATAAAGATTTTCTCATCCAACTAACAGTATGATTTTTCATGGACCTGTCTCCCCAGATAATATCTATAGATCAATGTCTTCATCTTTTTAGGTGTAAAATTGACTTCACTGGCCCTGGATCTCACTGGGGACTGGGATCACAAAACCCATTGCGGAGAGGAAAATGTGCACCATTACTCAACATCGGTTAAACCTATGGAGTCCACTCACTATTTTCTGTAGGAGTCTAACCCTGGAAACAAGTAAACAAAAAAATAAAAGATGTCTTGGGAGCACTACATTTGAGTTACCAGACAGCCCGTGAAAACTGGGATTGTCACAGTTTCAGCCTTAACGTGTTCCTGTCAGAAACCGTGAAATTGTTAATCGTCCCAGTTTTGCCATTGTATTTTCTAAAAAAAAAAATTTTATTATGTACAAAACTGCATCAGTGTGCTCTACAAGTTAGCACAATAATGTATTAGGTTGTGTTGGCACCATTCATATATAAAATAAACAATTATATGGATTATCTGTTTAATCATTTTGGTTATGTGTATACCATATAAATGGTAATAGCTGATCTATTTTTTTAAAATCTGGCATTTTGTACATTTAACATGTATTGACTAGATGACAATATAAAGAAAATAATAAGTTGTTATGCTCTGCAATAAATTCACCCTATGTTTAATTTTCAAACTATTTTTGTGTCATTAGATACTATTTTAACGGCTTCAGAGTTGCTACGCCGTCAGTAAATTAAAGAAAAAGAGTTCCAGTTTTTCACTGTGGAAATCTGGACAGTGGGTAAAACTGAAGCTCTGACAGAAATTTGGTCAGACACCAAAATTTAAGCCGAACTGGACAAAACACAAAAACAGTAGGCTAAAATATATTCAGTTTTTTTCTTATATTAATTTGTTTATATTAGAACCTAAACTACATCATTCTCCTACTGTAGGCACTCAATACATGAATGAATTAAATTAGTGAAGTGCTCCTCCAGTGCTTTCTTCCACAGCAATATGTAAGAATCTATAGTTATATTAAAAACTGGAGGAATACATCAATAGCTGTCATCTTTCAATATGCCTTTAACTATACAAACAAACCAAGCTCACTTGAAAACAGCACTGTGAACCCAAACAGACTTGGTCCTGAATAAAAAAGGAAAAGAACCAAAGAAATTAACTTTAGTTCTCATCCAAATCAACTTGGTCCCGTTGCTTGCAGATAAGTGTGAAGAGCAAAGCAAGCATATTGATTCATTGTTCCAAATGAAATGAACCAAACCGAGCCTGTTTAAAATGGACCCAGTGTGAATGCAGCCCCAGATTACTTGAGGTTAATCTTATATTTGCTATCAACAGGACATCACTTGGGTATAACCTTCCTTTAAAGCTGTAAATACTGTCATTCTGGAGAGAGACTTGCTTCTGGCAGGACCATGGTGGCAACTACCACCACGTTCCTGCTCATCAATCCTCTAGAACCCTAACTGGTCAGTACTATGAGCTTTCTCATTGCCTCAAATGTTGCTGATTCAAATACATGTTCTGCCTTTTACACAAAACAGCAGAGAACCCATATACAGGGTGGTTCGAAAGTAAATTTACCACCTCAATTCACCATGCATGAATGTGGTAAACTTACTTTCTAATCACCTTGTGTGTGTGTATGAGAGCGACAAATGCCATCCCGGAGGCATTAAGCCCGGGACTGGGTCTATAAATTTTGGACTGTCCCACCCAATTAGGCCTGCGTGGTCAGCCTAATTACAACCCAGTTTCACTGTCAGTATCTAATTACATTTGGAATTTGCTTGGTCTAATACAGTTAAACAGGGGATGATCTATGTGACATTATTAAAGTAAAACTTCTTTGTTACTTGTAAAACAGTGTTGTATTTTTCAGTACCTGTCTAGATCTATATAAAATCATGTGGTAAATAATAATACAATCCACTGACTGGTCAGAAGAATAACATTTACTCTACCCCTACTGTTTTTACACTTTATACATGTGGGATAATATACTGTAGTGTAAAACCTATATTTAGCTTATGTACAGCAACAAAGTAGTGCCATGTCTGTATATGACACACTTCTGTTATGATCCCTGCAGGTGAGATGAGTTAACAAGCTTTATAACTGTTGATGCAAAGGAGCAGAGCGAGGTCCTCAGTGCATTCACAGCCTCTACCTCTTACACTTCTACACAGTACATCTACAAAAGTGTATATAGGGGCGTCAATGAAAAACAAGCATATTCACCCTTACCCTGGAGTATTGACCCATACAATGCCAATGTGGCAGAAATAAACACATTCTTTGTCCTTCAGGTTTTCACAGGAGCATCGTTTCTCCCGAAGAGGAGCTTTGTGAGTGAGTACAGTCAAAGGGACCCCCTCGGAATCAGACAAAGCAACACCAATGGACACAGAAGAAGCTGAAAAGCAAAAGAAAATAAAAAACTATTAAGAACATGCTGTAGCTTACCATTGTCTCCACTTTGTTTTAACTACCTAATAAAAAAAGATCTAAAAATGTAAACCAACTTAGAGTTGCTATAAAAAAGATGTATGATTTAGTTCATATGTAATGTGGTGCTGAGAACATTTTAGAAAGAGACATATGTTTCAGTGTTCAAAAAAATTAAAAAGTGTACACATTTTTTAAGCAATAACTCTGATTTAATTATGCCCTGCCAGTTTGATGGTATCAGTGTTAGAAAAGGATAACCGGAATTAAGTACAGCACCCTAACAATCAAAATAAACTCAACAAATTGGTTTTGTGAACACATTTTTTCTTCCCCTTCTATTAAGCTTCCTGTTTTCTATGAACTAAACGTAGAAACAGATGAAGAGGGTGAAGACCAAGTTTTACATAGCAATATAAAAAGTATTAACTATGCACATCTCTTAGGACCATTTGGAATATATAAAAAAAATCTGACCAGCTATATCCTTGAGTTATCCCATTTTGGGAAAGAATGTTTTCTTTTAGTTTGCCAAAGTTGTCATTTTATGAGTCTCAGTGCCATATTTTCTTAATTAGTTTTCCTTGTAGAAATAAAAAAATGAAATAAATGCAATTCAGTTTCTTCATTATACAAATATTTATATTTAATTTTTTGTATCAAAATGTCATCCGTTACCACTGATATCATTGTTAAGAAATTCTTCAAATTCCCAGGTGAGACTTGCTAACTTCGCTTACTGACTTACTGACTTGTTAACTTTCACACTAATAAAGTGACTAAGCTAAGGTAGTAACATGTTGGAATTTGTAAATGTTTAATATTCCTCATACCGATTGCAGCGTGAAACTCTTTTTGATGCTTCTGAATGTCTTTAACTTGTTTCCATGCAACACTGATCTCTCACACCTCTAACCAGTTTCAGATGCCGAAGTTATGTAATGTGACCCAGTAATGTGACTCTGGGTCACATTACATAACTGTTTAAAATACTATTTAAAATAGGTTTCATATAGTCACTATACTGTGGTATACACTTGTTGAGCAACAGAAGAATATAGCTTGTATGTATAGCAAGTTAACATTTGTATAACTGTTTGTTTTTTTTGTGCTTTGTTTTTCAAATGTAACCATCAGTAACAATGTTGTATTAAGATAGCCATTCCTTTAAGCATAAGGATCTTGGAGCCTTTATACTGAGACTAGGTAATAACTGAGATAGCATCCAACAACATAAGCAGTACAATTCTAAAGAGCATGTTTGAAGCATTTTGCATTACATTCCCTAGGCTGTTAAGAATATGCATCTTTCTGTAACAACATTTGGACTGTTTCATACAATAAGCCACAACTCATTTAGTAACACTTTTATGACCTGTAATAACATTTTGTATGAATTAAAACATTAAAGCATTACTAAAATGAATACATACATTAACTTATTTTTTAAACCAGCAGAGCATTTAGGTGCATGTTTATTATATTAAAATAATTGCTTTACACTATTCCATTGTCAGAGTCGCAAAAAACTATGCTCAGATATTTTATGCAAATCACGACAAATATAATAGCTTCAATGTCAAAATTTAAAAGCATGAATCCAATAATAATAATAATAATAATAAATAATAATAATAATAATATTTTACCTTCTTTTTCAAGCACTAAAACCAGTGTGGTTGTCAATAAATAAACAATGGAGAGATCCATTATGAAAACAATCAGAGGTGATTAAGTAGGCAGGTGTTACTGTCCTTGTTAAGAAAATAGTTGGCTCCTGAAGATAAAGGCTGGTATATCCAGTAGCACTGATAAATGAATGAGGCATAGGGAGGCTTCACTGCATTTTATAGGCTACTGTCTTGTCACTCAGACGGTGAATAGACTTAGTGCCTCTGATACCTCAGTCAGCACCACACCCTCCACGATATAATCCAGTCCCTCACAACAGCTCCTCATCCTCCCCCAACTGAATACCTCTGTGCTTCTATACATCCATGTACAAATGACATGAATGCACAGCAATGCATCCACAAAACAAATACTGGAAACAAAATATCTACCATATTTGATGATAATAACAATGAAACGTATATATTTAAAACTAGTATCCCCACCAGCCAACAGGGTAACATCAACTGTCATGAAAAAGCTAATATGAATACAACTGCTACCTAGTAGATTGTTGCTTGTGGCTTTGGAATTGTTTTGCTGTTACGAGGTTAAGAATGACCTAAGATGTTTACTGCAACATGATTTGCTGTTTCTGGGCTCAAAGGGCACTTGCTTTGCTCACTTTCTTCTTGACATTATTTTATTGGACTATTTGTATGAATAATGTTACTGGTTTAAAAGCGTATCCTTTGTAACAGGCCTGTTTCCAGGGTCTGTTGTTTTACTTATTGCTATTGTTTGCTATCTTTGATCTAAATTGTACTTTTACTCAACACTTGGCATCACCTAGTTACTGTACATTGTTTTTAAAGATGTATATTTCGACAACATAGGACGGATCAGACAGAGCATAGGTTTCTTTTTTTTTTACATAATATTGTTGGCTTATTATGGTTTGGAAAGAAAATGATGCCTCCTTCAAAGCAACAAATTGTTATTAAACCATACAATGCACAAATGATTGCAATTTCAGTTTGGACAAAATCAGGTGTAGTAAATAATGCAACACATTTCATTAAAGAAAGTGAGACAGGGACAAACTCACACTGGGACAGGCAGAAAAAAAGAAAAAAAAAAGATTAAGCTTTATTATAATGGTATACAGCAGAGCCATACCGATCACTGATGTCGCCCTGTGCGAGATATAAATCCAGGGGCCCTCCGCCACCCCCAGAACTTGCAGTCAGCGAATAAAAAAAAAAAAATTAAAAAAGGGCTCAGATTCTTTGTAAATGTCCAATGGAATGCACCAATAGAAACAAAGCCTAGAACCCACAAAACCCTGTGATGTTAAACAATGTTCGCTTTGATTATAAGCTTTCACAATTATTATCAGCAAATTTATAGATCTTACTAGAAACACAGGATTGATGATGAAGGCAGTGCCTGTTGTGTGCTGTTGTTTAGTTTGTCAGTTTTAGAAGTAAAACAAAACAAGGTCAGCTACTGTACTAATTTTTACTTAGTTTATTTTATAAATGTCATAACTGAATCAACACATGTTATGTGATGTGATAAAATGCAATCGCCCTTTAAAAACAAGTTGCCATGTCAAATTCAGTTCCCGATGCCGCTTGTCAGTTTCAGTAGGCTACTGTTAGCCAGAGAGCACACACAGACACAGTACAAGTAAAATATGCATCGAGAACATCAAACATTAAAAGTATTGGTGAGAAATAAACTAGGCTACTATCAAGATAAATAACAATGAAGATGGAGTGTGAGAAATGACATTTCACCCCGAGTCTAACACTGTGTATATATTTTTTTTTCTGGTATGTGGTCACATTTTTTAAACAATAGTGCAAAACAACTTCTTGGCAATACGATGCAGCCATGCTGCTCAGACCCCAACATTTTATATAAACTGAAGATAGATAAGGAAATCGCATGAGCGAAAATGCAGCTGCACACAGTGTTCAGTTTTTCAGATTGCTATCGAAAAGCATAGCACATTATCAGCAGAAAATATTTAGGGTCGGGTAACCCAAAGCACACATATTTTTTTACTTGGCCTTATTATCCGTCAGCCAATCGACCCCCCCCCCACCCCAGAGCCCTGTGCAACCGCACTGCTCGCACCCTCTGTGGTACGGCCCTGGTATAGAGCACTAGCATAGACAGTCAAGTCTCTGTAAGTATAACGCTGCACTTTATTAACAATTGATTGCTTTATTTTGAAATGGCTTGTTGTTTAGTTAATCACGTTTTCTTTTGAGCACTTATATGTATTTTATTTATTATTTATTCATGTTTGCTTTGTGCACTTGTTTGTTCATTTGATTTAAATAATTTGCATGTGTGGTAAATTAAAGTATTTTGTCACAGCCATTGCTCCCCCTTCCCTAACAAGCATGTATATTAATCAACGAGATTCACCTGTTGATCAGTCTTGGAGAGGGTTTAAAAGTCAGACTCGTACAGCTAGCAGAGCTACATAGATACTGACACTGTCTGTTTTATTTTAAAGTTAGCAATGTATTTATGTGTTTGCTATGGTTGTTTTAATTGTACCTTTTAGCAGTGCTACATAGATACTGATGCTGCTGCTGTCTGTTTTATTTTAAGTGTGCGGCACTTAATCACTACCAGGACTCCAAAGCTGCAGTGGTGTTCCAGCCCTATTTAAATCTTCTGATCTCACCAAAGCATCTTGAATCTGGAATGTGGATCTTCAACCTTGCCGCTTTGGCTTAGTTTTATGTATGGTGGAAAGATTGTATGTTACAGTTTAAACGGGAATTAAGTTTAAATGGGATCAAAATTTTAAACATCAGAATTGGGAATCGACTCTTCTTTGGATTGACTCCCACCATTAGTTATTATTTGAATGTTTCTGTTCAGCTATGGCTGTTTTATGCTGTTGTGCTGCACTCTGGGGCCAGGAGGAAGCAGACAGTAACAGTAAATCTGTCATATGTAATTGTGGTCAGCTATGGATGTGTCAGCTGGACTCGTGGGGTCCAGGGAGGAAGAACTTTGCTTACCGTTATCTCCTATACTATTCCTACTTCACACTCCAACACAATTTAATTAGTTGGGGAGCCTAAAAAAAGCCTGAATGACATAATCCAAGTGAAAATATTTTCACTGTTAGATACAGTACTTGTACCTCAGACTATGTTTGATGCTCTATTTTTTAAATGTAATCTTGACACTATGGGGGAAATGCAGGTGTCAGACCACATTGAAAAGAACAAATAGCCTATTCACAAATGTACTCATATCAGAGGCATAATTTATTTGGAGACTTTTGTTGATTTTTTTTTTTTTTTTTTTTTTTTTTTTTTTTTTGAGAATTTTTTACAACCTGCTTTTTAGAATTAAAATTCTCAAACGTGATGAAATGTGAATGTAAATATTGAGTTTGGGCACTCCAGCTAAAAAAAAAAGGTTCGCCATCCCTGACATAGTATAGTGATGCAAAGCAGAGGGACGTTTTTTTTTTTTTTCTTCTTTTTTATTTTTTTGTTTTTTTTTTTATATTTTTTTTTTTTTTAATTTTTTTTTTTTTTTTTTTTTTTGTTTAATTTTTTTAAATATTTTGTTTTTTTTTTTAATGTTTAATTTTTTTTGTTTTTTTTTTTTGTTGTTTTTTTTTGTTTTTTTGTTCTTTTTTTTTTTTTTTATTTTTTGTTTTTTAAAAAAAAAAGGTTCGCCATCCCTGACATAGTATAGTGATGCCCAACCAGAGACCGTTTTGATTTTTAAAATAACTAATCAACAAACACAATGAAACCCCCAACGAAGAAGAAGATACTGCTGTTGAGTACTTTGACTCATCTGTGTTTATTGTGGTCCCTCTTGTTTAGCTGTGGAGGATGTATTTAGTAGTTTAGAAAAGTAATAGGAATCTACAAGCAGTTTCAAAACAGGATTTCGCATTTTTAACATTTGATCCTAGAATTGTTTCATGAATTGTGTTGTGACTAAAATTTGAATTCCTGATTTGAGATGTCAGTGTATATTAGTACAGGAGTGTGAAATAGTAGTGCCCCCTGATAAATATACTTGGTGTGTAACTTGGGGTTACAGCAGATTTCCATGGGTAGAATTTAAGGGTGGATACTTTTTACTTCTGATACTTGAGTACTTTTAAGATATGATGCTTTTGTACTTTTACTCAAGCAGTTTTCTAGAAGGATAATTTGACTTTAACTTAATTACATTTTTTTTTTCTCCAAGTAACACTACTTTTTCCACACCTGGTAAACACACATATAACCACAAAAACATGAGGTGTATGTTAGATGTTTGCATACAGTGCACCCTTGCTATAACAACTCTGTTGGGGTCCAAGTCTTTTGTTCATTATATCGAAGAGTTTGTTATAACGAAAGGACAATCAAAATTAATGATAAACTGTTGGAGTAAGTTAATGAGATGAGATTATTAATAAAAATAGAATTACATGTACCTGTTCCTCTCATGTATACAATATTCTGTCTTTTCAGTATCCTGTTTGTTAAAGAATTAAAACACAGTACAAAAAGCAAAAATCCCGAATTGAAGCTGAACTTTTATTAAAAATCAATCTGACATGAAAAGTTCATCAGATCCTCAAGTTTTGTTGTTGTTGTTATTGTTGTTATTTATTGAATTTTGCTTTACCACATGGTTTCTGAACAAACCAACAGTGTTTTTTGACAACGTATATCCATGAGAGATATTCATATGTTACGCCTTTTTTCAAAACGCCGAAAAAAGCCTAAGATAGTGTTTGTTAAGTAGGTCCTTCATTTTTTAAAAGGGCTTTGATTTAAAAATGTTTGCAAATGTGAACTGAAGGTTTGCTAAGCTATCACTTCTAATCTAAATTGTTGTTTATGAATGCCATTATTTATTAATTTGTGTAGAGATAGTTTTATAGATCATACTATAGCCAAGTACATATGTGTAACCCTTTACAGTTATATTGCCCCCTAGAACCCATAAGCATCTTTTCATTCAAAAAATTTATAACATGAACAGGAAAACAATTTAGTGGCCACAGATAGACCTGGTTATGTGTTCTTCTTTCACGTTCTTTGTTCTTTGACCATATTAGGTTATTTAAATGCGTTTTTACAGCTGACATATTTTTTCATGCAAAGCATAGCTGGACAAAGAAAAGAATAGCTGCACATAAAAAAAAAAAAAAAAAAAAAATCCTTGTTTTTGGCTCCCATCACTTCTCGTTGAGTTCATATTAGTTCATATTTAGTTTTGCTAAAGCTTGCATTTGGAAGATGTAATTAAAGGCTTCTATAAGAACAAAACAATGTTTTCCTTTATTGAGAATATCTCTTGCAAAATAATTCCAATAAATTAGGAAGCTTGGGCAGTTGAAACAAATTATTATCTGGTAGCAGGAAATCTAAAAAAAAAAAAAAAAAAAAAACAAGGGTGTCACCAAATTTTTTCAAAGTACTTTAATGGTCCAAACTTAACTTCTTCTTATACAATTGATCTTTCAATTGTGAGTTAACGTTCTCAAGGTTTATTCCACCCCGTGGCCAAGTTAAAAAGTAAAAAAAGTTGTATGTCATACCTTTGTGATAATGTCTTTGGAGAAATGTTAAATGGTCACCTTCATTTACATGTGTGTGTCCGGGATCGGACTAAAAATCACTTTTTATAGATAAGTGTTCACGATAGGTTTGTAAAACACACCATAAAACAAGGCCGGTGATCAAACAATGGTTTTTTAGCCACCATTCTGCCACTTAGTTCCAGCTTCCTGCTTGCTGTGGGAAACGTAATGCAAAGTGTAGTTAAGCATAGTGAGCAGTAGTAGCTCCTGAATTTAATAAGGGTAGTGTGCACAGGGGTAGGGGTCAGGGCTGGAGGTGACACAATCTAAACATTAAGACAGAAGCTCCTGCAAGGGAGTCCGGCTCTTTTGTACACCGGTATCTATGCTATGCTGCAAAAGCAGGAGGTCCTGGGTTCATGTCTGACTTCCACCAGTGAGAAGCCCCTGTTTACAGGAAGCGAGGTTTGGCACAATATATGTGTGTGTATATATATATATATATATATATATATATATATATATATATATACACACACACACACAGTGCCTATAGAAAGTCTACACCTGCTTTCAAAATGTTCACCTTTTGTTGTCTTATAGCCTGGAATTAAAATGCATTACATTTTTTTTTTCATTTATCTACACATCCTACCCTAAAACTTCCAAGTGAAAAAATATTCTAGAAATGTGTAGAAAATGAATTAAAAAATAAAAATTGAAATAGCTTGGTTGGATAAGTGCTCACCCCCCTTGTTATAGCGATCTTAAATTAGCTCAGGTGTAACCAATCGCCTTCAAAATCACACATCAAGTGTTAAGTGGCCTCCATCTGTGTTAAATTGTAGTGAGTCACATGATTTCTGGATAAATTCAGAAGTTCCTGTAGGTTCCATCTGCTGGGTAGTGCATTTCAACCATGAGTACCAAGCACTTTCAAAAGAACTCCGGGACAAAGTTGTTAAAAGGCACAGATCAGGGGTATAAAAAAATATCAAAGGCCTTGAATATCCCTTGGAGCACTGTCAAGACAATTAATAAGAAGTGGAAGGTGTATGGCACCACCAAGGCCTTGCCTAAATCAGGCCGTCCCTCCAAACTGGAGGACCGCGCATTAAGGAGACTGATCAGAGAGGCTATCAAGAAGCCAATGGCAACTTTGAAAGAGCTACAGGCTTTTATGGCCAAGACTGGTCAAAGTGTACATGTGACAACAATATCCCAAGCCCTCCACAAATCTGGCCTGTATGGTAGGGTGGCAAGAAGGAAGCCATTACTCAAGAAAGCCCTCCTTGAATCCTGATTGAAGTAGGCAAAAGCACTCAGGAGATTCTGTAACCAAGTGGCACAAAGTTTTGTGGTCTGACAAAAATAAAATGAAACTTTTTGGCCTAAATGCAAAGAATTATGTTTGATGCAAACCCAACATACCGCATCACCAAAAGAACACTATCCCTACTGAAGCATGATGGTGGCAGCATCATGTTATGGGGATGTTGCTCATCGGCAGGGACTGGAGCATTTGTCAGGATAGAAGGTAAAATGAATGGAGCAAAGTACAGAGAAGTCCTTGAGGAAAACCTGCTGCCCTGTGCAAGAAAGCTGAAACTGGGACATAAGTTCACCTTTCAGCATGACAATGATCCAAAGCACACAGCCAAAGCTATACTGGAGTGGCTACGAAACAAAAAGGTAAATGTTCTTGTTGTGGCATAACTGAAGATTGCTGCCCATCAATGCTCCCCAAAGGAACTTGACAGGGCCTGAACAGTTTTGGTCAAATATTGCCAAATCTTGGTGTGCAAAGTTGGTAGAGACCTATCCCAACAGACTCACAGCTGTAATTGCTGCCACTAGGTGCTTCCACCCAACATTAACTCAGGGGTGTGGAGACTTATCCAACTATGATTACAGTTTTGTATTTTTAATATATAATTTTTTTCTCAAAAAAAACTTTTTTCCCCTTTAACAGTGTGGAGTCTGGTGTGTAGATAAGTGGAAAAAATCCTCATTTAAATGCATGAAACTCTGAGGCACTGACACAAGAAAAATGTGAAAAAAGTTCAAGGGGGTGTAGACTTTCTATAGGCACTGTATATTATATAAAGCCATGGCTGGCAATGGAACGAAAGAACTGCACAATCATTCTACATGTAGATTTAACATGGGTATTAGGATGGAAACAAAGGGAGCACAATTAGTTCACATGCAGATGTACCAAGATTCTAATTGAATGGTTGATTAGCAATCGAGTCTCAGTACAGCTGCATAAAAATAGTCAGTTTCACTTACTCAGGGTTGTGTGTTCGAGAGTGGAGAACAGGAGAGAGAAAGTAGGGAGTAAACTTTAAAAAGTTAAAGTAAACAATTGCTACATATGCTAGTTTAAACATGATACTTGTTTGTATTAGTGTCTTGTTTGTCTATTTAATTTGGCCAACATGCCATTTTGTTTTGTTAAGTGTGTTCTGCTTTGTTCAACCTTTAATTTTCTGTTTAAGAATAAACCGCCTTAACAGCGCAATTCACAATTCACTCATCACGCTGTGTATTTCTATTCCAGGTCTGACGGCACCAGTACAGCCAGCCTGACCACATATCAATATTAGCATTTTCAGTTATTGGATCTTCTGATAAAAACCCTGATGTTTGTTGTTGATATTGAAGAAAAAATAATGTTGTCGAATATGTCAATTTAAATTTAAATGCTTATATGACAATTGCCTCACCACATCAGCGTGATACTTTTTATGATGTCTCCACTATAACCCTAAGTCCTCAACCCCTATTGTCACACAGAACAAGAAAACCTAATGAATCTGGATATACAGCGAGCTGTATCTTATCCATTACCATAAGTACTGCTGAGAGAACCACCTGCAGAAAATTAAAGAGGTATGCGTAACCTGGCAGATTTAGTTTTTCTTTCAAGCATTCTCTGTCTTCACTGAAAGGTTTTTCACAGCTTCATGTTAAATAAAAGGAGATATGTTGCCACCTGTCTGCTATAATGTGCATTGAATGTGATCAGTCCTACAGAAGCTGCAAAACAGAAATGGAAAAGACAATGGATTGCATTGTATTAATAGTGTAGAGTGACCGGGTGTCAATGGTGGTCAGGAGGCAGAAAGGAGACTCAGGACTGAAGCCAAAATAAAAAGGTTAAACAGAAACAAGTCATGAACACAAAATGAAACAGAAAATCCCTCACCCAAATCACAGTGGGTTTTAAAATAAAAAACACAGGAACATTTATTTCTCTTCCTGTAGCAGCAAACCTCTCTTGTTCCCAGCTCCCTGGTCATCTCCCTAATGGAGCTCTGGGTTCTCCTTTTATTATCACCAATTATTCTATTTGGGAACAGCCACATTCACACATGTTTTGGCAGGGACATGAATTAACCCCATCCCTGCCAACCACCACCAAAACACACCAAGACACCCACACTATTAACAGGCAGAGCTATTGCTCTTCCACAAGTAGGTAGCCCTAAAGGAAATACTACAATACTTTTTTGCCATCAGAACACACAAAATATGTATGTTAGAAATACATTTTGCTAAGGTAATGTTATACTAAATGTGTCTGGTGATTTTGGGTGAATAATGTTATATCAGTGTAACAAATAATATACTTTATTTTATTTATATAAAACAAACTATGATTTTAGTAATATGTGCACAATAGAAAAAGATAACATGCATCACAGCTTTCATAAAAATAATCAATGCAATTATCAAGATATATTTAAGCCCCTCAGCAAGTTATTCTATAATTCTCTTCATGTTATTGTACCAGGAAATTCACCTCAACTGTATTTGTGACCAGTCAGTGGTGTATAATCTCCATAGAGGTGATGCTGACAACAGAAGAGCACATACTTCAGGGTGATTGACAATGATGGCAGATATACACATACTTCCGTAAGCATGTCAAGGGCATGCAATATAATAAATAAACTTGCATTTAAAATGGCAGAATGATTCTCAACACACTGATATCAGTGCCTATAAGCGCAATGACTGCTTTGTACTCACCACCCCAAACAATCAGTTGTAATGTAGATAGAAATCGATGGTTGTATACAGAATTTAAACCCTGAGGAGGGAATCTGAGCAACTCACTCTTCTAATTAGGGGTGTTTGTTACCTGGCAATGAGATTGGTTATCTGTACAACAAGATCAATTAGTCAGAGAAAACAGAAGGAAGAATCATTATTAACAGAATTGGAATAAATGTCAGTTTTGTGCAAATGGTACTGATGTACCCTCACGATGCAGTACAGTAAATGGTACTGATGTGCCCTCACGATGCAGTACAGTAAATGGTACTGATGTGCCCTCACGATGCAGTACAGTAAATGGTACTGATGTGCCCTCACGATGCAGTACAGTAAATGGTACTGATGTGCCCTCACGATGCAGTACAGTAAATGGTACTGATGTGCCCTCACGTTGCAGTACAGTAAATGGTACTGATGTGCCCTCAGGATGCAGTACAGTAAATGGTACTGATGTGCCCTCACGTTGCAGTAGAGTAAATGGTACTGATGTGCCCTTACGATGCAGTACAGTAAATGTGGTTGTTACACAGTTTGTTATGGCAATTCGTTTGTATTATTTGGGTATAGGCTAGGACAGGATATATTATTATTTATTTTTTATTTTATTTTTTTTTACTTTGTGAAAACTAATGGTATAAGTACAAATAAAAAACAAAACCCTGCCAGACACAATCCACCTAAACTGAAACACTTAGAAAATACTTGTCTCCTTGCTCCACTTTTATGAAAGCCAATAAGATTCCTGTGTTTGTTGCCCACTGCACTGATGTCATACCCAATGCACCTTGGCTGACCAATTCTAACTCTTAGCAATTCAGATTCTGACCAACAGCACAATTCCATCATTAATCTTTTTTTTTTCGGCTTATTAAACTCTGGTCACACAGGTTACTCCTAGCTGAGAATCAAATGTGTGTTTCACATCAGGTTACAAATAAACAATCAATCTACTTAAAACAATATAAAATCTGCCTCTGAAACCACTCAAAATGCCTCCAGAAATGTTCTGTTATTGTATCATAAATATTTTGGCCACTAGATGTCACTCTTAGATATTAATAATGTACTGTTCATGGAATCACACGTAATGGAAATATCAAAGGAAAGAAAGATAAAGATGTCATGTTAGCAAGCTACAGCTGATATGTATGATAAATAAAGTGGTGCATCAGGGACAATAAATAAAATAATTCCACGCTTCCTCTCTCCTCCACGGCCTCCATATCGAACAATGCAACAGGGAGAGCAAGATTAAGCCAAGATGTACTGACTTAAAGGGGAGTTCAGGAAACTTCACCCTGTATACTATCCATTTTTACTCTTGGCACTATACAACTGTTGTGTATATGTTTATGTGGTTGAATCTGGAGTGAATGAGTAAGTGATCATTTTGTGTATTCTGACGGGTGATCCAAAATTGCACCAAGAAAAACAATTTTGCATGCTAACATAACCTCCTCTTTCTATATAGAGTACCTTGGATCAAGTCACCTTGTGGTCTCTAGCAAAGGTTTTCCTACAAGCTTGGGGTGTTAAAGAACACATCCCTAAAATGGAATGATGCAGCTCCAGTAAAGGGAGGTTTACATTAAGGGGTTTGTTCAATTAGAAAATTAGCCTATTCTTTTTCTTGGGTGGTGATACTGTTCACTGATGAAAGCCACAGTTGGGGTTCGTAGAACATTTTACAACAACAGGTAATCCATCTGGATTGCTTCAATCACTTATTTTTAGGGATAATCTCGTTTTAAATATAGATAGGTTGTTGATGTAAAAGCAGGAGGGCTTCCCATTGCAATACAATGCTCAAAAAACCCAGCTGAGGCTTGTCTCGGCAGGATATAAGTTAATCAAACCAAGCCCTTACTTTCTTTTACCTAACAGCTTCTGAATGTGTGTTTTTCAAGTCATGGATGGATGCTCAATTCAAGTTAATTGCATCAGCTAATGGCAGAATGAATGGCAGGCTCAAAACCAGAAGCAATTCAAACTGATTTTTTTTTTAAACCTCAAAATAGTATTTCTCAGAGGTTACATTTACATTATGTACCGCATCCTGTGTCTTAGGTTGTAGCATTGTTTTTGAACAGTACGCAGAAATAACACTCTCTGTGGTTGGTGCAGATTTGCATTGTTGGATGCCAAGGAGATTAAAGTTAATGTGTTAGAAATGGCAAAGCAAGTGAAAGTGAAGTGTGTGAAGGTACATCTTGCAACCTTGGTAAAAAAGGTAGGCATAAATGGACAATTCCAATCAACTGCAGGTTTCTGAGTACAGGGCACAGAAATGCAATTCGGAAGCACCTGTAAGGTGTGTAGGGTGTGGTAACTTTATTACTTATTATAATGAATCAGACCATTCTACTTTTCAAATTACACAGTTTATTGATTAATGAAAGATTATTCTGAACAGATTATTCAAGATACAGAAACATCACAATTATTGCAACCTATTCTTCTAGTCCAGTGGTCCTCAAAGTGGTGCCCGCGGGCAAATTCGTGCCGGCGAAACCAGGCCATCTCTCCCACAGCAGCTGTTCTTAATATATATAAGAACCTATACAATAGTCAGCGTGCCTGCAAACAGCCAAATAAGATCAATTTATGCCCGTGCCCAAATTACTTTGAGGACCACTGTTCTAGTCTAAGCTTATGTATTTCTTTTTAACATTATTACCTTGCCTCACCTTGTAAAAAAAAAAAAAAAGTCAATAATAATCCTTAGTTGTTTCGAAGCCATTCGAACACGTTTAATTAACAGCTATGGTGTATGAACTGAGCTGTATGGTGTCACTGTAGTCTGCAATGGTGGTAAAAGATTTTGAAGAGTGCAGAGGCTATAGATATGAGCAGGACATTTGATGTACGCACACAACGAGGAATGAAATGCATTTTATTTTGCGGCAAAACAACGTGTAAAAAAGCCTAAATAAATAATTATTAGTATGATTTTAACGGAGGCCTCGGGTACCTCATAGCTAGAACGGCCTTGGTATAGTGAGGTCTGACACCACTTGTGTTACTGCTTTTTCTATATAAAACTATTGTGTAAGTAAACATGCAGCACATCCTCTTGTTTAAAGCGTATATAAGGACCTTTTATGTTATTGTGTTACATGTTCCCATGTGTTGCTACAACTGTTTAAGTAAGGTGTGTGTATTGTTTTAATTTTTTTATCTTTTAATTTTGACCAGATGGCTTCACATAGACCTGTGTGGACCACTCAAACTACATTTCCCATCATCCTCCTGCTCACATATGTAACTGAGATGGATTTACCAGTGAGCAGGAGGATAGTGGGAAATGTAGTTCTGAGAAATACATGAGAGGCCATCTTGGAGCTATAATAAAAACAGCCAGAGAGCACTGCAATTTAAATGTGAAAAAAAGTGGTCAAGATGTAAAAAAAAAAGAAAACAAATGTAAAAAATATACAAAGTAAAGAGAAGAAAGAAAATAAGCTGGAAAGATAATTCGAAATCCTTTTGGCCTTTGGCCTTCTTTTCTTGTAGACAGGGATTTTCTGTAAAATCTCAAAAACAGTTAAACAAAACTACACTTCAGTTGTCAAAAATGATTCAATACTGATATACTTGTAAAAGATAAACAAATTAATTGTGAATGGATGTATTACTCTTGTATTGCAGTTTAAAGAAAGTTGTACATAAATTAACCCTTAGATGGCCACATTGTGATTAACAGCCTCAGTTTTTTTTTTTTTTCTCAACTTAAAAATGGTTGCTTTGCATTACTCAAGATAACATCTCTGTGACATTTCTTTCGCAAAAGCAAACATAAAGATTTTTGGTTTAAAATATACTTGAACAGCAGAGTTTAGCCATTAAAATAACCACATATAAAGGTCATTGCTTTCATTACTGTTTCAGTATATCATTAAAACAGATCACCAATTTGCAATTTAAATTTATTATTTTTTATTTTTATTTTTTTTATATCCAATTCATGAAACAAATAAAATAAAACCATATCTGGCTACACTTATAATCATTACAGAATTACCAGTAAACTTCAGTAACATATATTTTAGTTTTCCTTTAACATGATTGTCAGGATGTGAGTGATGCAGGAATCATATAATGTCCAATCAGAGGGTGTATTTACAAAAAGGTCACAACACAGCTGATCACAACACAGCTGTTCAGCGGTCTTACAGCTATGCCCTTCCATCAAGATGGACGACTTTGGTTCCGTTCTACCATCGAGTTTTTTTTAAAAGGATAGAACATTTTAAATAAATACATAATGACTGATAATTTGTCCAAATTCTTATGTTTCAAATGAACCGTTGACGCTCACTCTATGACTGGTGTTTGAAGTGACGAGTGTGAGTGAAACTGTAGTGAACAGAGTTGTAATGATGGCTACCATGTATGGGACGACAAGTGTAAAATAAAGCACTAATGTTTTAACAGCTGTTATTTTCCCTGATTTAATGTAAATCGCACAAATTTTCCTGGATTTAACCAAAAAAAGTCCAGCTTTAGCAAAATACATAAATGTTAACAAACACATTCTTAAAAGTCGGAGTGTAACAGCAACTCTGCAGCCTACAATGCCAAATCAAATTGTTCGCTAAGAAAGGGGGGTGTATAAAAAGTGATCCCCTCCGTATTTGTCATATTAGGCAGTTCTTTTTATGGAACCTCGGCCAGATCATATTTAAACCTACCCACATTAGATTGTTTATTGTAGGGACTTTCTCTGCCTTAACTTCAAAGTTACACAAGAAATGCAATCTCTTAAATGTAACGGCAGCATTCTTATTTCACTGTATCATTCACGAGCCTAATTAATATTTACTTTCTGAGATTACAAAAATATACATTTTTAAATTGTAATAATTTTTTTTTTTTTTTTAATTTTTAAAGTTTGTTCGAAACACTGAACACTGCGTAAGCAGTGTTCCACTCAGTTGTTTAAAGCAGTGCTCCACTCCTGTGGGGTGCCAATAATGTAGCACACATTATCTATTTTTTATAATTATGTATGGATTATGCTGGGTATTTCAATTAATGAAGATGTATTCTTAACAGATGATTATAATCGATACATGATTACATTTGTTTACATTCATTGGTATTCAAGATACAGAAACATCAGTTATTGCAACCCATACTTCTAGTGGAATTCCTTACTCTAACGTCTAGTTTTGGTTTACATCTGTTTCACATTAGCTGACACAGCACTCTTCACATAGAATGAGCCTACACAGTGGAGACTCTTTCCCCATTCTAAACCTGTACTCCTGTGGGAACATTATAATATGAAACTTTCAAACACCCTAAAACCACATTAACATTGGACTCCTTCCAAATGCATATGTATACACATAATGCAAAATTCTGTGTATAGATATGCGTTGGGTTCATTTTAAACCTTACAGGTGTTTTGATAAAGAAGAGCTGGGAGAGTGAATGCAACTTCCCATTTAGAGAGATTATACCATCTGCACTGAAAATATGTTGCAAACTGAAGTGTCTGACAAATATCTTGGTGAGCTAATCGTTTTGAACATGCAGCTGACAGCCTATACCTGAAGAATGATCTTGTATGCAGAAGAGCCTTGTATCCATAATCCATCTTTTAATGATTTAACGAATCAAATGCCCTTAAGTTTTATCACTAAACCCTTTGTTCGCTAATTAAAAACTATGCGATCCATCATGGTAATTCAGCCACCTCATTTCTGACTCCAGCAGTGAGGTTAGGATGCAAATATGCCCTTTCACATATTCCTTCATTACAGACACAGATGTATCACTTTCTCGCCAGGACCTTGATTGATGCTATAAAAACAAGTTGACCTGTACCAACTGCATTGAAGGAGACTGTAAAGTACCTCAAGTAACTAGCACAATTGTTTTTATACAATTACTGTATGCTTGGAATCCAATTACGCTCTATACAGAAAATAGTTCAATAATAATATAATCTAATGAGCATGTACACTGTTGTACATTAAGATTTTGTTTTGTTCTGTTTTTTTTTTTGTATGTGCAATTATAACAGTGAACTTCTGACAACCCAACCAGCAATGGCATCTGTATACAATTATAAAAATCAGCAAAAAGCCATTGGATAGACAGACTTGTCAACAAGCCCAGGAAAATCTATATTTCTTAGTTTCCTAGTACTTGCTTGTGTACATATTTTTCTATACATTCATGAGAGTTACTGCTGATATAACAGTTCGTTATGTTTGTATAAATAGTGCCCCTGGTTTGTCCTACATTCAGGTTTAGGATGGAAAGACAATGCAGTGCAGGTTGAGGCCACAAAGCAGCTCTTTATGCACATGAAAAGGCAAACTTAATCTCTACCCTGGCACAACTATGTTGTAATGCAGTTTCCGAGACAACTCTCCAATAGCCCAGAACTAGAAGCTTAATTTCCCTAAACTTTTCGAAAAGACCACAGGCATGGCCCTTAATCCAACCAAAGCAACACCAATACAGAATTACATATAGTATTCAATTTAGCAGGGACCTCTCCCCAGATCCAATATGTCAGCGTACAAAATAAAGTGTAGAGGTACTAAAAAGAAACTAGTTATTATATATACACATACAGTGCTTATAGAAAGTCTACACCCAATTGAACTTTTTTCACATTTTGTTGTGTCAGTGCCTCAGAGTTTCATTCTTCTTCTAATTCGTTTTTAAATGATTTGATGTTTTCATGGTCACATTTTAAAAAAGGCTGTGTTTGGTAAGGGAATAATGCTGGTTTATCTGGCAGTGTGTTAACCTATAGAAAACCATCAAGACTCATTATTTAATGGCAATGCCATTTGAAGTCGATTTTGTGTTTCATTATAAGATGCAAGTATCCCTAGGAGCACATTTAAATTTTGAATAAACTATGTTATATCGTATGAATAAAGACAGACAATCAAACAGATACATACTATTTATATAAACATTGAAACATGTCTTCTTGAATTGCCTGCCCCCTCAATGTGGCAGCAGGGGAGGAATTTTCTACCACTCCAACAATAGCTTGATCACTAGAAACTTATGCCAAATTCGTGTCCAGTGATGCAATCAGGAACAGATTTTCCACCATATGTTCATTTTTATCTAAGCACGTCTGTATCAGTAGCCTTTCCTTTTCTTTTCCTTTCCTGCATTGTCATGTTTTTCTTTTTTTGTTTGTCACCTCCTCTACAGTCACTTGCCATTCAAGTGTATCCATAATATGATTTTTTTTTTTTTTTTTTTTATCATATTACCTTTTATTTGGCAGTCTAAAACTCTAAATTTACTTGAGGCTTGCTTCCTACTGACCACTGAATGCCATCTGATCTTGCTTGTCTCCCTCCTATTGTTTTATAATCCTGAAACCCCACAGAAAAAATCTAAAAACAAAACAAAACAAAAAAAAATCTCACAGTACGATAAGTTATTTCAGAAACTGTTCTGTTTATAGACTAATTTGTCACACTTTCTATTAGCCATTGAAAAATAAACTATATTTCAAATCTACACAGTTATAATGTTTACTTATGATTAGGCTAAGGAATAAGGGTTATGGTAATAAAAGGAAATAATGCAAAACTACAGCACTGCAGTATCGTATAACAATGGTAACAGTTTCTTGGTTAAAGTGAGCCCTTAACAGAATAATAAATACATTAATTTATAAATAAATAAATGAATAAATAAATAAATAGGCATGTTACACATTTTACACACAGCCTTTTTTCAAAGCCTACATTAATGGCAAGGTCTACTTTCATGTTATGTAAGCATGGTGTTGTCTTTAACCCTCTGAAGCCTGTGTGTGTCTGTGTCTGTTTTTGATTTCAAAATTAAACCCATTAGAGTAGAGGTGAAACCTTGATTTTGGAACATTTTTCACTTGTAAAAAATCTCAGTTTCTTACTGGTTTTCGAATGACCAAAAGATTTATATATATATCTATATATATATCATATATATATCTATATATATCTATATATATCTATCAGGAAATAGGTTCTTTTTAAATAATTCTATTGTCTAGATTTTTACACAACTTGTTCAGTGGTTCTTTTAGTGCGCTGTGGTACAAAAGTCTGACCATTTTTTCAACTTTTGTTATTGTCAAACTTTTATTGTAAACTTCCAGTAGCAACACATGGTTTAAAATGGTACTCGTATAATAAGACAATAATCCCATTCACCAATTAATAGGTAGCAAGATTTCAAGCAGTTAAACAATGTTCACATTAATGATGAGGGCATGTATTAAAGTGCAAATGCAACAACGCTGAAACCCAGCAATAAAGTGGAGATAGACCTTCAAAGACACAGTAACAGTAACAGTACTGTCATAAAAACAGTACCACTACCCCCACACACTAAAAGCTAGCTAAACGCCGCACAGTACTAGTAAAACTATATAGACAAATAAAACCATGCGTATACACAAACTAAAATGAAGGGGACAATAATTACAAAAGTATATCCACCGACTCGCCCTTGTCACGGGGGGGGGCGGGGGGGGGGCGGACCAAGGAAACATTGAAAAACACAAGTACATCAATTAGATTGCACTGCACCCTTGCAGGATCGGTATTTATAATGGCGGCAATACACACGTTCCCATCCTCTACATACATATATTTTTAACAAGCACATTAAGGCATTTAGAAGGAATCAATGCTTAACTTGACAGTTCCTACATCAGTGTGGCAGAGGTGGCTTTGTGGTGACACCAGGCCAGGAGGAGAATCGACACAGACATTCAGTACTGGGGTAAATGAAAGCGCTGCTTGCACGGTTTAATTAATAAATAAAACAGAACATAAACAAACTTATATAAAACAAAGCAGTCGATGGCCAAACCAAACAGACAAAACAAAGGAAACACTAAATCAAACAAGTAGCATGCTAGTTTAAAGCATGCTCCAATAACAATTGTTTCCTTTCAGTATTTGTTCTTACCTGTCTCTTTCCTCCTCTGGACAACCCACTCCGTTCAGCCAAAGCTTTTTGGCCGAGGGGTCTACTGGCTATAAATTAACTAATGTACCCCTGGACCACATTTGGCACAGGTTTTATCATATGCATGGTCAATAGCCAGTTTATCAATAATCACTCGCTATTGACCACGAATTTTCACGAACAGGTGCTCTGTGTAAAATCATTAACTAAAGTGTTCTGAACCAGACCACTGAAGCACTATAAAATATATCAGAAGTCTTACAGTACAAGAGTAGCTACTTTTTAGTTGCATAGAAAAACAGGAAATTGCCAATCCCTTTATGCCATGTAGGCTTTGAGAGAATAAGTATTTGGTTTCAATGCTATACTATTATGTCCAAGAAAATGAAGAAAGAAAAATACAGTTGTGAATTTATAAAATGATTGAAGTACAAAACCATGACTTTATAGGCATCAGAAGAATTTGGATTACACAAGCATACAAGGAATCATAGTGCTTGTTCTACATTTTTGATGGGTGTGGAAGGGATGTTGTGAACATGAAGTTGACACTAAAACTGCAACTACAAGAACCTGCTACTGCCATGGAAACCTGTTCCAAGGTGTAGTGCCCTATACAATTAAATTATTTATTTTTTTGTGTAAAATTAAATACAACCCTGTCCTCAAAAGCACTACTGTGTGGATTGTGAGGTAAAACATGGTAGGGCTAGGAAAATAAACAGACTTAGGTTAATTTGTCTCACCAACCCCTACTGGTGAGGCAGCGAACAGCCAGGCTTGACTCTAACCTCTAGGGTTCAGCTTCACAACATCAGCTGCATTGTAGCATATGGGACAGCGGGAACAAAGGTTGGCCCGTTGAGTTTTAATCCTCCTAAGTTGGTACGTGATTTGCAGTTGTCGTTTCAAACATATAAAATGAAACTGAGATGATTCGATACGTGAGTAAAGTCTTTCAAATTTTGATTTATTGTTCAGGTTTTCAACTAATGAAAAAAGAAATGTTCATTTTTGACCCTTCGCAGAGGTCAAAGGTCATGGGTAAAAATTCCATATGAACCATGACTCTATCTGTGATCCCCGAGGTGCAAGGAGCGAGTTTTTAGTTTGACTTTTTGTAGGGGTCAAAGCACATATGACTTCCTATACATGTTCCATTATAACTTTGACCATATCGGCGCGCCCTAGGAGATAAAATTTAAATGTTAATTCCAATATGGCCACCAAACCATGTGACCAATCTGCTTTCAATTTTACTTTTTTTTAACAAAAAAGCAGGGATTTTACAAAACTTAGAAAGGACCTTGTCATGAGCAAACCAACCATCTAATTGATTTTGTTTCAACGTTTTGTTTTTATAGGCCATTTGTGCGCTATATGCTTACATTGTCTAATCTCCATCTTAAGAATTTTGAAAATTGTCCAATATTTTCATGAGATCTAGCCTTGTGGCCAAACTGTGTACTTTTTCACCAAAGGACCACCAGACTGGTACTCTGCCCATAGGCATCTACCTACATATGCGTTTTCATAACTCTGTGACAAACTTTTGGTGGGAAAAAAAAATAAATTAAAAAAAATAAAATAAATAAATAAATAAATAATAAACACAGCAATAATAATAAACACAGCAATAACAATAGGCTTCCTCAGCCTTTGGCTTGGAAGCCTAATAAACATATAAAACAACAACTACAGTGCTTGAATTCTATCTTCAGTGCTCTGCATTGTCAGTGTGGGACTTGATACAGCAGGGGGCACACTGACTATGTCAGTGCTGCTGTTCACAACATAAGGCACTAACCTTGGTTACAGTTGCTAGATTGCTTTCAGCTTTTGGTATCAAATGAAATTATTTCGAATGCTACAATCATGCTGAAATTATGATACTTTTTTGTTGGCTATTTTAATCATATTTTTAAAATGTATTTAATTACAATATTTCAGCCCTAAGGTGGGGGTTGTGTATGGAACATGTTACTAAAAAGGCAACACACTGGGCTCTATTACGCAAATATGTCTGCAGCCACTTCCGCGTGGGCAAAAATGACAGCGTTAGTGAACAGTTGCGATAGCGCACAGAAACGTGATTTAGAAGTCATCTCATGAGTAGGTTAACTCACATCAAATAGCGAATCATGCGCCCAGCCAATCAAAGCACAGTGGGGGGAGTAAGGTTACAACCAATAAGGATTCAGCATTCCTTTTAAGAACACCTGTGCATCTGCTAAACGGAGGGCATTTTGAAACCAAAAAAAAAAAAGGAAGGAAGGAGACAGAAGCACAAAGAAATTTAAAATGTCCAGCAGCCCAAGTGAGGAGGATGACAAAGCCCCCCAAGCGAGGCTACGAAATAAAATAGAAGTAATCTATAAGACTTGCCTGGCACTTGCAGCACCTGCAATCTCTACCACTGGGGCTTCAAGTTCAGCATCTGCTTCTCTCAAACTATTTTTTCTTCTGTAAGTTTAACATCACGTGCACTATGGAGAGCTATGTTATGTAAAACACAACAAGCCAGGATGATATTGCTAACCTTCAGAGGAGTGTACTGTAGTGTTCCCCCAGAGCCATCCAAACATCAGAAGCACATTTTGAGGGTTCCAAATGTACAGTATGAGCACATTTAAAGCTGTAGTTATACCTCTGTTCAGCAGGCATCATGGGGTTGAGCAGCAGTGTCATTAGCCATCGCTTCACTGGATACCTGTTGTCCCCTATCAACCAGCCGCTCGCACTGTCATCCCAATGAAACACAGCTGCCACCTGCAAGTTAGTGATGATAAACAAGTCATGAGCGGAGCCGGGATTGTTTGCATACACATCTGTGACGTAGTTGTTGGCATCACACACTACTTGCACACTGACAGAATAGGTCCCCTTATGATTAATGTAGAGGTGCCTATTATGTGTTGGTCCGCGTAGCTGTACATGTGTGCAATCGATGGCTCCCACGACACCAGGAAACCCATACCTCCCAAGAAAGCCCTGCTTTGTATTATTATTATTTATTTCAATTTAAAGTGACCAATTATTTATTTGTTTGCAAACGTTGCTAAATAGTGCCCTATGTGTTACCTAAACCTTTCAAATGGATACTAACTAATAGATTGGAGAGTTTTAACTTAACCAAAGATCAGCACATTGATTAAAGAAAGGCATCTTGTAATTAATTCTAAATGTAAAGTGTTGCTTAGGATATTGTAGCAACCTTGGAACTTTTGGACTGCTGTATTGCTGCCCCTGCAGGGACTGTAAACAGTTATTTGTCTGTTCATTTGTGTGTCATTCTTGTGTATTGTGAGACCACCCACACAATTATAGGAATTTGGGGGGGTGGGGGAGTCGTTTGGGGATCTTAGTTAGGAGCGTGAATGTGTGTGTGTGTCTGCCGATGTGTTTGGGGGTAAATAGGGAAACGAGTGTGGGAGTGGTGGTAGTTGAGGCTCCCTGTGACCCCCCCTCATCTTCAGGGGCTGTGGTAGTTCCTGGGGTCAGAGTTTAGTCCGAAACAGGGGCAAAACTAAATCACTTATAGCTACCATCTGTACCAGTACCAAAACTCTGAAACTT